>NC_047121.1:1620596-1743096 GCF_902500255.1 Thalassophryne amazonica
GCAGAGACAAGCAGAGACCAGCAGAGACCAGCAGATACAGCAGAGACAGCAGATACAAGCAGAGACAAGCAAAGACAAGCAGATACAAGCAGAGACAGCAGACACAGCAGAGACAAGCAGAGACAGCAGAGACAAGCAGAGACAGCAGAGACAGCAGAGACAAGCAGAGACAGCAGAGACAAGCAGAGACAGCAGAGACAAGCAAAGACAAGCAGAGACAGCAGAGACAAGCAGAGACAGCAGAGACAAGCAGAGACAGCAGAGACAGCAGAGACAAGCAGATACAGCGTGCCATACCAAGGCACGTTGTCGTATACGCCGGTCCAGAGCATCCCAAACATGCTCAATGGGTGACATGTCCGGTGAGTATGCCGGCCATGCAAGAACTGGGACATTTTCAGCTTCCAAGAATTGTGTACAGATCCTTGCAACATGGGGCCGTGCATTATCCTGCTGCAACATGAGGTGATGTTCTTGGATGTATGGCACAACAATGGGCCTCAGGATCTCATCACGGTATCTCTGTGCATTCAAAATGCCATCAATAAAATGCACCTGTGTTCTTCGTCCATAACAGACGCCTGCCCATACCATAACCCCACCGCCACCATGGGCCACTCGATCCACAACATTGACATCAGAAAACCGCTCACCCACACGACGCCACACACGCTGTCTGCCATCTGCCCTGGACAGTGTGAACCGGGATTCATCCGTGAAGAGAACACCTCTCCAACGTGCCAAACGCCAGCTAATGTGAGCATTTGCCCACTCAAGTCGGTTACGACGACGAACTGGAGTCAGGTCGAGACCCCGATGAGGACGACGAGCATGCAGATGAGCTTCCCTGAGACGGTTTCTGACAGTTTGTGCAGAAATTCTTTGGTTATGCAAACCGATTGTTTCAGCAGCTGTCCGAGTGGCTGGTCTCAGACGATCTTGGAGGTGAACATGCTGGATGTGGAGGTCCTGGGCTGGTGTAGTTACACGTGGTCTGCAGTTGTGAGGCTGGTTGGATGTACTGCCAAATTCTCTGAAACGCCTTTGGAGACGGCTTATGGGAGGGAAATGAACATTCAGTACACAAGCAACAGCTCTGGTTGACATTCCTGCTGTCAGCATGCCAATTGCACGCTCCCTCAAATCTTGCGACATCTGTGGCATTGTGCTGTGTGATAAAACTGCACCTTTCAGAGTGGCCTTTTATTGTGGGCAGTCTAAGGCACACCTGTGCACTAATCATGGTGTCTAATCAGCATCTTGATATGGCACACCTGTGAGGTGGGATGGATTATCTCAGCAAAGGAGAAGTGCTCACTATCACAGATTAAGACTGGTTTGTGAACAATATTTGAGGGAAATGGTGATATTGTGTATGTGGAAAAAGTTTTAGATCTTTGAGTTCATCTCATACAAAATGGGAGCAAAACCAAAAGTGTTGCGTTTATATTTTTGTTGAGTGTACAAGAACACACTAAGTAAACATTCCCCTATGAACAGAGTATAACACATCAAATATAATACTTTCATGCATAAATAGAAAAGAGTGACATGCTTCCTTTTCTCTTTTTTTTTTTTTGTTCTTTTGCTACAACAATACAATGAAATTTCCTTTTTAAAATGTGGTTACAATTTGGAGTCTTGCAGGAAATCAATCCTGTCCTTCCCAAATCGTTCAACAGGGGTCACTCTTGTTCCATGGTTGAATTTGTATTTATCTGGCAGAAATGTAAAAAGCATAATACTGAGTCGATTTCAACCAGAGAAACTTTGCCATAATCGGTGAATCAAGAGTAATCCTTCAGTGAGCTGTTTTCTTTTGAGTTTAGTGTGAAAAACCTCTTTTCAGGACTTTTGGTAAAGAAGGTGTCTTTCTGTGGAGGGTTTTTTTTATGTGCGAGGGGAGTTGAGTTGCATCTGGTTTGGGATGCTGATAAGAATTCACAGCTCCGTGTGGAATGCTCTTTGGGGTAATCTTAAATCCTGAATGTGGTGGGGGTTGACAGATCCAAGCTGTGTGTACCAGGATGGATGACCTTAATGATGTTCAGCTGGTTGTGGCAGAGGAGTGTTTGCATAAAAGAGGGAGTGTGTGTGCTCTCCTTTCTCTTTCTGGAGACTGACTGCAGGTGTTTGGACGTGTTCATTTCCACGTTCCCGTGAAGACAGAGACCTCTGTGTGGGCTGTCGTTGGTGGTGCGCTGCTGAGTTTGTGGTGCTCTTGACACTCTGCGGTGGTGTCGAGTTACAGCTGATTGCTGTGACGGACGGTTCGGATTTTGGACCAAGCTGTGGAAGGAGGCCCTGCTGCTTTGCTCTGGTGCTCTGCTGAAAGATTTCGTCCTGTGAGGCCGGTGGATGTGCCCTGTTTGCTGCGGCGGCTTTAGGCTCAGTGTGGACATTTGGAAAACTCTGCGTGTGCTGCCGGGCTGCGTGATGCAAGGGCGCCCTCATGTGGTCATAATTGGTGGTGTTTTAAATGAGTTTTTAACTAGAACTTCAATTGTTAATAAATTATTTTTTTGTACTTGGGAACCATGTCTCTGTCTCAATTACAACGAACCTGTGTGTCTTAGGTTGAAGTTATTCAATTGTTGAATTCCCTGGGTGAAATTCCCAGGGTGGTGTCAGAAGTCCGACATACCATGTTCATTCATGATTTCTAATTACCTTGACGATTGAGGACTAAATTGTCCGCTTTGCCACATTTTGGTGTCAAGAAGTGGGATGTAAATTGAGACTAGAGAGGTGTGTTCTGTTTGTTTTTTGGTGAAGTAAATTTTTTGTGTGTGTTTAATTTATTTTTTCTGTTTTCCAGAGCAAAGCAGCAGGTGGCCTCAGTCCAAGTAATTTCCCCTATTTTGGTCGCATCCTCATTGTGGGAAAGTCTCAAGGGGTATGATGGCAGAGGAAACGCAGGAGCTGAGAGAGTTACACACTCAGCTTAGGATGGAGAATGAGAGGTTGAAGCAGGAACAGGCTGAGGCAGTGCCTGGCCCGAGTATAGAGCCCTCATCTAAAGTGTCCTCTAGTGGTAATGCTCCAGTAATGGAGAAGTTTATTTTTTACCCCGAGATAGAAAATGTCCCATGTTTAATGGTAAGACAGGTATGGGGTTGGCTGAATGGCTGGAGGAGATGCAGGCTTGTGTGAGAGCCTGTCATGTCTCTGAAGCTGACATTTCTGTTGTGGGTGAGTCCTCGGTCACTGTTGGACAGGGTGAACGGGCTGATGGGGAGACACCGGGCCCAGTGGACCCCAAACCCCCACGGAGTCAGAGCATTAATGATAACATGGATTATGATTTGGACTCCAACATGTCCACCACTGGTTCCTTCTGTTGTGTGGGCCGCTGAAGAGGAGGTACTGCTGGCCCACCACCACAAGAGGGCGCCCTGCCTGGAGTGCGGGCTCCAGGCACCAGAGGGCGCTGCCGCCTTACGGGAGCAGCCAGGGTGACAGCTGTCACCCATCACTGGACACAGCTGTTCCACTCAGCACGGAGGTATATCAGCAGGACGGCGTCTCCACCTCAGTGCCGAGATATCGCCTTAAGATAGAGGTAACGTTCTCTGCTGTATTCCTTACGGTATTATATTGTCTTTCTTGTTGAGCATTGCAGGACAGCTGTCTACAAAAAGCCGTTGCTTCGGATAAGTACTCACCTTCCTGCAGTATTGTGACGTGAGGTGGAGGCGGCTTCTCCCCTCTCCGTGTTACTGGGTGCAGCCGCATCCACACCTGTGTGTTTGTTGTTCTCTTGCCAGCAGTACCGGATCCGACGAGCGGAGGCAGTGGCCACCTGGGAATTCGGGACTTGGCGGTTCCAGTACTTCCAGGGTTCGGTGGCAGAGGAAATCTGGGTGGTTCCGGTTCGACTTGGACGGACGTCTCCTACCTTCGAGCCTGCCCACACGACACCAGTGGAATTCGGCTTAACCCCAAATTGTCGATTGTTGTATTGGTTGTGCACGTTTCACAACAGTAAAACCTTGTTATTTACCTTCTCCATTGTCCGTTCATTTGCGCCCCCTGTTGTGGGTCCGTGTTCCTACACTTTCACAACACCTTCTCTCACAGCAGTGATCTGTACACGCTGCATGATATCAATAGTTTCCTGGATGTTTCATTTGATAAATCTGTGAAAGTTGAAGATTATTTTCCTGACAGAGAAATTTGTTAAATCTGTTAAAGTGTTGAGGAAGCTCGTTGACTTGGACCTCTAACACATCACAGCTTTGGGGAAGAAATCTCTGTCCAAGCGGGTACAAGGTCTCAGGGGTTGTAAATCCACCAGATAGAGTATGAGTGTGTCTCATTGGGTGTTCTGTCGTCTCTGTCTGACTGTCTCTCTGTTCTCTCTCCACTTAGTCTGAAGGTGGGCTCTTTGAACATCAACGGTGGCAGGGATGGGTGGACGAGGGCTTTGGTCTCTGAGCTCTTTGAACAAAAGGGGTTACAGGTGTTGTTCCTGCAGGAGACTCACTCTGACGTCAATAATGAAGTGGACTGGGCTCGCTGTCGGAGGGGACAGTTTTATCAAAGTCATGGCTCCAACATTAGTGCTGGAGTGGCGGTTTTGTTTGCTCCTCGACTTGACATCACTATTTTATCCACCACTGAGATTGTGCAGGGTCGGGTTCTGTTGGTCAGGGCTCAGGTCGAGGGGTTGACCATGGTGTTCACGAATATTTACACACACAATGAGGGCTGGGAGTGGGTGGGGTTATTCAAACGGGTGATGGACGTTTTTAGTTCAGCAGGATCCTGGTGACTATTTGGTGTTGGGGAGTGACTTCAACTGCACTGTAAATATGTCACTGGATCAGGTCGGTGAGGAGCCACATTTGCAGTCGGTTTCCTCACTGGCTGTTTTTTTACGTGAGGTGGATTTATTGGACCAGCATGGTCTACTGCAGGGGAAGAGGGCGGAGCTGGGTGCCCTGTTACAGGAGAGGGTGAAAGGGGTGATGGTAAGGGCTCACTTTGCGAACATCAAGGACATGGACGCCCAGTTCCTTCTTCTTCAATCTGGAGAAGAGGACCTCTTATCAGAAGGTGATGACCTGTCTTCACCTTCCTGACAGACGGGTGATGAGTGATTCAGCTGAGATGCGGAGACATGCTGTGGAGTTCTACTTGGCTCTCTACGGTGCTGTGGACTGTGACTGGGCCTGTGGGGCTGACCTTCTGCGAGATCTCCCCTGGCTGGTGGCCTCAGAGCGAGAGGCCTTGGACTCCTCCATCACGCTGGATTAACTGATAATGGTGGTGTGGCAGATGGCATCTGGGAAAGCTCCAGGGATCGACAGACTCCCAGTGGATTTTTATGAACACTTCTGGGGCATTCTCTTTGCTGATCTTCTGGAGGTGTTGCTGGAGAGCATTGCAACAGGCTGCTTGCCCACTTCTTGTCACTGTGCTGTTCTGTCCCTCCTGCCAAAGAAAGGGGATCTTACCCTTTTGCAGAAGTGGAGACTGGTTGCACCTCTCTGTGTGGATTTTAACTTTTTTCTAGGGTACTGGCGAACAGGTTCAAAGGTGTCCTGGATTTTATTGGTTCACAAGGACCAGTCTTATTGTGTGCCCGAAGGGACTATTTTGGGCAACCGTTTTTAGATGAGGGATTTGTTTGATTTGTGCAATACTGGGGATTTGGTTTGTGGGTTTGTGTCACTTGATCAGGAGAAGGCGTTTGATCAGGTTCATCACAGGTTTTTGTTTTCGACTTTGAGGGGCATTTGGCTTTGGTGAGGGGTTTATTTCATTTGTTGGGGTATTGTATAATGGGGCTTCATGTTTGGTTAAGGTTGGAGGAGGGTTGAGCTGCCCAGTCCCCGTAACGCGTGGTATAAGACAGGGCTGCCCATCTCAGGTCAGCTGTACTCTTTAGCCACTGAGCCACTCTTGTGTCGTATTAGGGCCAGGCTGTCTGGCCTTGTTTTGCCGGGTTTTCAACTGTCTTCTCCCCTGGTGCTCTCTGCTTATGCAGATGACATCACGGTTTTTGTCATGGATCAGGTGGACGTTAATAGGTTGTTAGACAGATTATGGCTCTATGAGATGGGAACCTCTGCAAGAGTGAACTGGGAGAAGAGTGAGGCTGTCCTGATGCGGAGGTGGCAGGAAGGGGCTGCGGTGGGGAATGGAGGGTTTGAAAATTCTGGGTATGTTTCTGGGGACGGATGGGTATTGTCAGAGGAATTGGGAGGGCTTTGTGGAGAAGGTGTGTGCCAGACTGTCCAAATGGCAATGGTTGTTCCCCCAGATGTCCTATAGAGGGCGGGTTCTGGTTGCTAATAACTTGGTTGCCTCAGTGCTGTGGCACAGACTCTGTCCTCCCTCCACCATGGGGCTTTATCATGCAGTTGCAGCGGTTACTGGTGGACTTTTTCTGGTCAGGCCATCACTGGATCAGACCTTCCGTGTTGTACATGCCACTTCATGAAGGAGGACAGGGGCTAGTGGACATTTCTGCTCGGATGTCAATCTTCAGGCTGCAGGTGGCTAAGAGACTGTTGTACACCTCGGGATTGAGCTGGCAGGATACGGCACATGTCCTGCTGAGGAAGGAGGTAGGTCTTGGGTGTGACAAACATCTGTTCCTTCTACATCGGCGGGACGTCATCGAGACACGCACCTCAGCTTTTTACAAGTCGTTTCTCCAGGCTTGGCAGGTCCTTGCTGTGCGCAGGGACAACGTCGGCACACCAGGGATGTGGCTGTTTGAGGAGCCTCTTTTCTTCAATGACTTTGTTAGCTCTCCTGGGTTGTCATCTGCCACTCTGCAGTCCCGTCTGAGGGAGGCGGGGTGCACCAAATTGGGCCATCTACTGTGCATGTCTGTTGTGAGGCTGGCGGAGTCTGTGGGAGTTCGGTCCTCCAAGATGCTGCTCAGGGTGGTGGAGGAGGTTTGTGCTTCCCTGCCAGGGCCCCACAGAGCGTTTACTGAGAACCATACTCTGTCTGACCAGTGGGATGATGAATGTGAGTTCCCCTCTCTGACTGTCTCACCTGCTGTGGGGCCATGGCAGGAGGAGCAGGGGGCTCTCCTGTCTTTCAGGACCTCTGTTTTGGGAGAGTTCGAGAGTATCGGCAAGAAGGCGCTCTATTATTCCTGTGTCAAAGTGGCACACTTATGCTCTTTGGCAGGGTTGGCGATGTTGAGGTGGTCCGAGGTTTTTGGTGCCACCTTATCTCCTGTGGGTGGCTGGCAAAGCCTGTACAAACCCCCACTTAACAAATGCATGGGGGACCTCCAGTGGAGGATTGTCCATGGACTTCTGGCTACAAACGGGTATCTGGCACACATGGATCAAGGGGTTGATGGGGTTTGTCCTTTTTGTCCACTTAGGACTTCTGTCCACCATGTTGTTGCACAGTGTCACTGGTTGTCGGGGTTGTTTGGGTTGTTGGGGAGGTGGTTTTGTGGGCTTGGTTTGTCGTTCACTATGGACTTGCTTATTTTTTGTCCAAAATATTGCACACAACCCAGGAAGTTGCATGTTGTAATTATCCTGCTTTGTGGACTCGCCAAGTTGGCCATCTGGAAGACTCGGAAGAACTGTGTTTTAGCTCAGGGGTCACTGGACCGAGTTTATGTTGAAGGGACTCTTGGCAGCCCGGATCAGAGTGGACTTCCAGTTTTATGCTCTTACTGATAACATGGACACCTTCAGAGACACATTTGGGATAAATGACATTCTTTCCTCTGTGCAGAATGGAAGCTTGGTGGTCCATTTCTGATGCCTGTCGGCAGAGTCCATATTGGTGGATCCGGACATAATAAGAAAAGAAATGAAAAAAAAAAAAACGATGGAAGTAATGTAACTCAATTGTTGTAAATCAAGCTGTTTTAAAATTCAATTCTGTCTCTCTCTTTCTGTTGGTCTCTCTTTCTCTCTCTCTCCCTCTTTCTGTCTGTGTGTCTGTCTCTCTTTCTGTCTGTCTCTCTCTCTCTCTCTCTCTCTCTCTCTCCATCTCTTGGTGCAATCATCAGACACCCTGATTGATCAGGTCTGATCAAACCTGAATAAGCGCTGTGACTCTTTTAAAGCATGGTTGCTGTCGGTGCGATCAGATAACTGATTGCGGTTAACTGGCGCTTTAAAAGCTAAAATCATCAGAGGACCTGATCAGATCAACCAGCGCTTTAAAAGTTTAGAGTCACTTCACTTCATTGATGGCAGCGTTTACCAGCCTGCACAGGCAACAGACTCTGAACTTTGTGATCTGACATTATGAGGCGTGACGTGACAGCAGTTTGTCCGCTGCACGTCGGACAACATGAGTGCCGTTTGCTTTGAGAATGGTGTGCACTTCCACAGATGCAGAAAATAGCAGTTATGGATATGTGGCAGTAATGCAACTGTAAACACCTCATGATACCAAAGAAGAAAACAACATCCCCTCGGACATACGACGCAGTTTTCGTTGTGGATGTCGGGCCGGACGCAGGATCCAAGGGAAGAAATATCGCCCTCGTCCTGCACATCCCTCTGTGATCACCGGTAACGTAAGATCTATTACCAGAAAGTGTGACAAGCTGACTGTGCTCACACGGTACCAGCGGGAATACAGAGACAGTGCACTGATGATTTTCAGGGAGACCTGGCTCACCCGACCATCCCAGACTCTGCTGTAGCCATTGACAACTTTCATCTGCTATGCTTGGACAGGACGGAGGAGAGTGGGAAGCAGAGAGGAGGAGGACTTTCAGTTTATGTGAGTGAAAAATGGTCCAAAGCAGAACACTGTACTGTTAAGATGCAGAGCTGCAACAAACACATCAAACTTCTTGCTGTTAGCATTAGGCCATATCGTCTGCCTCGGGAGTTTTCACAAGTTTTTGTGATAGCTGTGTATGTAGCCCCATCTGCTAACCCCTTGTGAGCATCTGCTGAATTGCATCAGTGATCTGCAGTCAAGACACCCACAGGCCCTGTTCCTCACCCCTGGTGACTTCAACCACTCCAACCCTGCCTCTGTCCTCCCCACACACACTCAGTATGTGACCTGTCCTACTAGAGACAATAAAACACTGGACTTATTTTTTGCCAGTGTGAAGGAGGCATACACCTCTTCCCTCACTGGGCAGATCAATCAATCAATCAATCAATTTTTTTATATAGCGCCAAATCACAACAAACAGTTGCCCCAAGGCGCTTTATATTGTAAGGCAAGGCCATACAATAATTACAATAATAAGATCAGACCACAATCTCATCCAATTGGCACCAGTATATGTCCCCCTTGTGCGAAGGCAGCCTGCTGAGTCTCGGATTGTACAGAAGTGGTCTGCAGAGAGTGAGGCGGCACTTAGAGACTGTTTCAGCACAACTGTGTGGTCTGAACTCTGTGACCCTCACAAGGAGGACATAAACGCCATGACAGAATGCATCACGGACTACATCAACTTTTGCTTTGAAAACACTGTACCTACCTGGACAGTGCGGAGTTTTTCGAACAACAAACCATGGATTAACCCTGATATAAAGACTCTGCTGAAGGAGAAGAAGAGAGCCTTTAAGTCAGGGAACCGAGAGGCCCTGAAGAATATTCAGAGAGAACTGAGGACGGAAATTTGCAAGGCTTAGACCGCCTACAAGAGGAAGTTGGAGGAGCAGCTCCAACACCAGAACATCCGGGGGGTGTGGAGCAGCTTGAAGACCATCTCTGGGGTCAAACCCCCCCTCAAACAGGTGGAAGGTGACCATCAATGGGCAAACGACCTCAACAAACACTTCCTGAGGTTCGACACAACCCCTCCTCCTCCCCCTACTCTGTCTTCTGTGCCTCTGCCCAGGATCCCCCCCTAACCCCTCCTTACACTTCCGCTCACAGTGCCACCACAGACTGCTTCATTCCCAATACACATCCTGGAACCAGCCAGACCTCCTCCCCCTCTTCCACCCCTACCTTCCCCCCACCTGCTCTCCACTCTTCACGGCAGACCAGGTCAGGAGTCAGCTGAAGAGAATAAATAGCAAAAAGGCAGCAGGCCCAGACAAGATTAGCCCGAGGCTCCTCAAATCCTGCGCAGATGAGCTGTGTGGGGTCATGGAATGGGTCTTCAACCTGAGCCTGAAGCTGAGGATGGTGCCACACCTCTGGAAAATGTCATGTGTGGTCCCAGTGCCCAAAACACCGCACGCCAAGGACCTCAACAGCTTCAGGCCAGTGGCACTTACATCCCACCTGTTGAAGACCCTAGAGTGCCTCATCCTGTGTCACCTCCACCCCACGGTGAGCTCTGCTATGGACCCACAGCAGTTTGCTTACCGGCACAGCATCGGAGTGGAGGACGCCATCATCTCCCTGTTGCACCGCTCGCTGTCCCACCTGGAGAGGCCCAGCAGCGCTGTGAGGATTCTTTTCTTTGACTTCTCCAGCGCTTTCAAAACCATCCAGCCGAGGCTCCTGAGGGACAAGCTGGTGATTACAGGAGTGAACGAGGATCTGGCTGAGTGGGTCCTGGACTACCTCACAAACCGGCCCCAGTTTGTGAGGACCAAGAACTGTGTGTCTGACCTCCTGACCTGCAGTGTGGGGGCCCCCCAGGGGACGGTCCTCATGCCCTTCCTCTTCACTCTTTACACTGCAGACTTCAGACACAACACGGACAGCTGTGTCCTGCAGAAGTTCTCCAATGACTCCGCCCTCATTGGACTCATTATGGACGACGATGACGCGGAGTACAGAGGACTAACGCAGGACTTTGTGGACTGGTGTCAGAGGAACCACCTCCTCATCAAAGCAGGGAAGACCAAGGACATGGTGATGGACTTCAGACGCCGCCCCACTACACCTCCTCCAGTGAACATCCAGGGAAGGGACGTTGAGAGAGTGGACTCATATAAGTACCTGGGTGTTCATCTGAACAACAAACTGGACTGGACTCACAACACGGACGCACTTTACAGGAAGGGTCAGAGCTGTCTTTTGGAGTGAGGGGGCCACTCCTGAGGACCTTCTATGACTCTTTGGTGGCTTCAGCCATTCTGTACGGTGTGGTCTGCTGGAGCAGCAGCATCACAGAGAGGGACAGGAAAAGACTGGATAAGATCATCAGGAAATCCTGCTCTGTCCTCTGGACTCTGTGCAGGAGGTGGGGGACAGAACTGTCCTGGCTAAACTTACATCTATGCTGGACCACAAGTGTCACCCCCTGCTGGACGTTCTGTCTGCTCTGGAGAGCAGTTTCAGTGACAGACTCATCCACCCTCGCTGTGTGAAGGAAAGATTCTGCAGATCGTTTCTCCCAGCTGCTGTCAGACTGTACAATGATCAATGCTAGTACTGTGGTAACCATAGCAACCAGGACAATAATCATGTCATTACCTGCTGTATTTATTAGGTGCAATAATTTAACTTATGGTGCAAACTCAAGTCACTTTACCTACTATATTTTAACCTGCCCATATTGTAAATATCAGAGTAACTTATCATACATTTCACGCTGAAGTCACTTTATCTGGTCACTCTCACATCCTGACAGTGTAAATCATCCCGGCAGTGCAGCATAGAACTGAACAATGGTATCCTTAGTGTTACCCGGCACTCAGTGCTTTTTTAGTTCTTGTTTTTAAGAGATGCTTGTCTGTTTTATTTCATGCCCTTCTGTCTGTTCCTACTGTTCTATGCTGCGATGTGACACTGAAATTTCCCCACTCCAAGGCTTTTCTTATCTTATCTTATACAGTGCGCTGTTTTCCAAGTGCAGTGACGTGTTCTGTACAGCCGGCAGGAGGGAACTGAAAATCAGTTGAAAGCAAACATACGCTGTAAAACGCTGAGTATGCGTGCACTCTAAACGCAACACAACGCAATTCTATGTTTGCGCTGGTGTAAAAGGGGCTTTAGTATTTGCTGCCCTCTTGTGGTTCCTTTTGTTAGTACTTGTTCCTGCTGTCTTCGTTATTTCCAGCTGTGTGTCATTAAGTAGGTGTATTAAAGTCACTTCTGTTTGGTCCATTGTTGGGGTTCCAATTTTTGTTTGTTCCTGCATTTGTTCATGGTTTGTTGCGAGTCTTCGAGTTTTGTTGTTTCCACTCTTTTTTTGAGTTGTTACTCTCCTGCATATTGGGGCTCTACTCTTGAGTGATAGTCCAAACCGTAACATCATCCCAATGACAAACCTGTTTTTGGTGCATGGCCTGCTGTCAGCAGTGGTTCTGTTTCTATCAGAACGCGGCACCACATGGATCCACCTCCATGTAATAAGCAGTCATGTGGTTTTCATCATCCACTGCTGTGCTGACGGCTGTTCCCATGCGCTGCTCCATGGAACGGCCATGCAAACAGTGACGTAATCAAATCTGACTGTTTTCCCATGGTTAAACTGCACCCTGAAGGTACAGCGTTGACTAGAACCACAGTCCTGAAGGTTGCATGCTTTTATCTGCACAGAGATCTTAGTGCAGATGGTTGTGAACCTAAGCTTCACTTTAAGGACCTGACAGCTGATTTGACATATTTTGTTTCAAACATCTTCACCTCAGTGACTTTTTAGATTTCTGCTCTGTTTTTCTCCATGGTGCTGCTTTTAGCACAGTTACTCCCCAGTACAGGTTCCCACCTATTCAGCCCGGGATCAGTCCTCAGTCTTTTGAGAGGGAGATCCTGTGAAGCCATGAAACATGGCCTACCCACGGACCTCGCCCACAGGTCACACGCTTACAACTTCTTAAATTAGGTGGGGAAGTGATTGTCCAGTGAGTTAAGCCCTGGTCCCACCAAATAATAAAGGATGAATAATGAGCCACGTATCATGTTTTTTTTGGCTACAAGTCCAGTTATTCAACAATCGTGGGAGAATAGTGGCTCTGAGAGGCTGTTAGTGTTGTGAAAGTGTAGTGACACGGACCCACAACAGGGGGCGCAAATGAATGGTCAATAGATGAGCCAGAAATTAACAATTTAATGTTGTGAAGGAGCACAACGAACATACAGACAATCTCAGAATATGATTACAGTCAATCCACAAAAGTGACGTGTGGGCAGGCTCGAGGATAGAAGACGTCTGTCCTGAGAAGAGCCAGAACCACACGATTTCCGCCGCCACCGAACCTGGTGAATACTGGAGCCGCCAAGTCCCAAATTCCCAGGTGATCACCGTCCCTGACTGTCAGATCTGGTACTGCTGGCGAACAACAAAGACAGTCAAGTGTGGGTGTGTGTACACCCAGTAACAACAACGGTGGGAATGCCACCTCCACCTCTCACTCAATATGCTGCAGAGTACCGCAGTGATTCCTCAGGGGAAAAGAGTGCAGTCCAGCACTCAATCAGCTCCCGCAGACAGAGGATAACAGGTACTCCTGCAAAGACTCACAATATACAGATTGATGTGTAAAACACAAACGGCTGAGTATATTACCTCCAATGAAGTACGATATCTCGGCAACGAGGTGGAGATGACGTCTGGTCTTTATGGAGTGAGATGATGTTGAGTAGATGGGTGACAGCTGTCAAGAGATAATGAGTGACAGCTGTCACCCCCGGCTGTGTCCGTGGCGGCAGCGTCCTCTCGTGACTGAAGCCCGCACTTCAGGCAGGGTGCCCACTGGTGGTGGGCCAGCAGTACCTCCTCTTCTGGCGGCCCACACACAACAGTTAGAGGCAGACTATTTGGCTAACGAGGCTCATCTCTGAGTGTGGCACTAATTTCAAGAAGTTCAAATTTTAGTAACAGCAGCGCGGGGCAGTTTGTGTACGAGATATTACGAGGACAAATGAGGATTTTAGAGGCATGTTTGTGGTGAAGATGAGGCTGTTAAAAGCCCATTATCCGAGCACTTGGCACCTACGAGGACCGGATAGGCTATTTTGGCTCCGCCCTCTCACACCCTACAATCCCACCTGCTTCGTGCGCTGGATGCTGTATATAAAATAATTATTTTGTAATGAATTAATCATTTTCTGTCAGAGTTTGGATGTTGAAAACACCTCTAATGGCTTCTGGAATCACAGAGGACATTTGGAGCTTTTTTCCCCTCTCTGTCTCGTGCGCTGAGGTGGAGAACGTATTTGGAACAACACACACACACACACACACACACACACACACACACACACACACACACACACACACACACACACACACACACACACACACACACAGGAGCGTCTTTTTTTGGACTGTGCTTAAAAAATGTGACATCTTGAATGGATGCTGTGAATTGAAAACCCACACCTTAAAGGGCTGGAGATTTGGACCAAACCCATAAACCAACGTCACGTTACATGGTGCTACATGGATCATATGTGGCTTGACGTGGATCATATGCGGCGAGACGAGCCATGTGAGGCTGTACGTGTTGTGTGGGCCGCTGAAGAGGAGGTACTGCTGGCCCACCACCACCAGAGGGCGCCCCGCCTGGAGTGCGGGCTCCAGGCACCGGGGGGCGCTGCCGCTGAAGAGGAGCAGCCCAGGTGACAGCCGTCACCCATCACCTGAAACAGCTGACATCCATCAGCTGAGGGGTATATCAGCTGGATGGCATCTCCATCTCATTGCCGAGATATCGTTCTACCAGGAAGGTAACGCACTCAGCCAGTCATCATATTTCTGAGGACTAACCTGTTTTTGCTTGTGCTTAAGACAGCTGAAGACTGAACTTGATCCATATCGGATAAGTACCCTTCACTGCAATATTGTTTGTGACTAGAGGTGGAGGTGGTGTTTCCACCCTACGTGTTGCTGGGTGCAGCCGCACCCACATCTGACTGTTTCTGTTCCTCGCCAGCAGTACCGGATCCGACGAGCGGAGGCAGTGGCCACCTGGGAGTTCGGGACTTGGCGGCTCCAGTATTCCCGGGGTTCGGTGGCAGAGGAAATCGGGTGGTTCCGGTTCGACTCGGACGGACGTCTCCTATCGTCGAGCCTGCCCACACGTCACCAGTGGAATTGGTTTATTCTTACAATTGTGATCTGTTGTGTTTGTTGTGCGAATTCACAACAGTAAAACCTTGTTATTTGACTTCTTCATTGTCCGTTCATTTGCGCCCCCTGTTGTGGGTCCGTGTTCCTCACTTTCCCCAACAGTACGGGGCTCAAATGACAGGTTGGTGTGGCTCATTAGAGGCTGATACGTGGCATGTGAGGTACAGAGGTACATAGAGACTTCTTCATACTGGATATGTGACAGATTTCTATGTGGATCATTATTTGAACAATCACTGAAAAATCCATACGTGGTTCATTATTCATGGCTTATTATTTGTTGGGACCAAGGCTTAAGCTTTGGGCTTGTGACCAGAGGATCCTTAGTTCAAATCCCTGTCGGTGCAGAAAATCACTGAGGGCCCTTGGGAATGGTCCTTAAACCTCAAGCTGCTTCCTGTGTGTAGTGAGCGACTCATATGGCAGCACCCTGACATCGGTGTGTGTGAATTGGTGAATGTAAGGCCCTTTGACCATGAAAGCGCTCCTTGTTCATTTGCCACAATATCATCACTGAATATATGTACTGACAGAATGTGAACATTCTCTGGAACGAAAAAAAATCCCTCACCCACATCTTCTGACATCACAGTCCGAAACTACATCCTCTGTGGGAGGACTCTAAATTTTAAATTAGGCACAGTCTCTTCTGCAGATAATACACTCAACAAAAATATAAACACAACACTTTTGGTTTTGCTCCCATTTTGTATGAGATGAACTCAAAGATCTAAAACTTTTTCCACATACACAATATCACCATTTCCCTCAAATATTGTTCACAAACCAGTCTAAATCTGTGATAGTGAGCACTTCTCCTTTGCTGAGATAATCCATCCCACCTCACAGGTGTGCCATATCAAGATGCTGATTAGACACCATGATTAGTGCAAAGGTGTGCCTTAGACTGCCCACAATAAAAGGCCACTCTGAAAGGTGCAGTTTTATCACACAGCACAATGCCACAGATGTCGCAAGATTTGAGGGAGCGTGCAATTGGCATGCTGACAGCAGGAATGTCAACCAGAGCTGTTGCTCGTGTATTGAATGTTCATGTCTCTACCATAAGCCGTCTCCAAAGGTGTTTCAGAGAACTTGGCAGTACATCCAACCAGCCTCACAACCGCAGACCACGTGTAACCACACCAGCCCAGGACCTCCACATCCAGCATGTTCACCTCCAAGATCGTCTGAGACCAGCCACTCGGACAGCTGCTGGAACAATCGGTTTGCATAACCAAAGAATTTCTGCACAAACTGTCAGAAACCGTCTCAGGGAAGCTCATCTGCATGCTCATCGTCCTCATCGGGGTCTCGACCTGACTCCAGTTCGTCGTCGCAACTTCGCACAGCCATTGAAGAGGAGTGGACCAACATTCCACAGGCCACAATTGACAACCTGATCAACTCTATGCGAAGGAGATGTGTTGCACTGCATGAGGCAAATGGTGGTCACACCAGATACTGACTGGTATCCCCCCCCCAATAAAACAAAACTGCACCTTTCGGAGTGGCCTTTTATTGTGGGCAGTCTAAGGCACACCTGTGCACTAATCATGGTGTCTAATCAGCATCTTGATATGGCACACCTGTGAGGTGGGATGGATTATCTCAGCAAAGGAGAAGAGCTCACTAGCACAGATTTAAACTGGTTTGTGAACAATATTTGAGAGAAATGGTGATATTGTGTATGTGGAAAAAGTTTTAGATCTTTGAGTTCATCTCATACAAAATGGGAGCAAAACCAAAAGTGTTGCGTTAATATTTTTGTTGAGTATATGTGTGAAATGGTGGGAACCTGTGGGGGACAAACAGCTGCACAGAAAAGAAAAAAAAAAGGCAAAGCTCATGGCAGAGATGGCATTTCACAATTTGTTTATTGATTTAAACATTTTATTATTTTAAAGTCACACTAAAACAGTATGAATTTCCAGTAGTTTACACACACACACACACACACACACACACACACACACACACACACACACACACACACACACACACACACACACACACACACACACACAGTATCCAGATCCAGATGTTTCACACTTGCACACTTGTCTTAGTTGTGCTGTCATTAATTGCTATGAACATGGCAACAGTGGCGTGTGAGCAGGTGTGTGTGCAGGAGACAGTAAGACATCATAACAGATGCCCAGAAATGATTTCAGTGCAGATGTGGCGACGTGAGCAGAAGTAATTCACATGATGTTAGAGTGTGAGAGGATGAGCGCTGACTCTGAGCAGCTTGCTGCACGCCGTGGCGGTGAGGACAAACTAGATGACAAATGAACTTTAACAAAGGTGAAAGAGGGAGCTGCTTTTATATCAGGCAAACGTTTGTGTCCTTACAGACAGAAATGAAGATAAAGTTGAAGGTGAGCTGCTCGTTTAAACATAATGCTGCAAAACACTGTTTTCATGAATTAGTGGCGGCGCTGCAGATGGCAGTGATTCTGCTGGACCCTCCGGTACGATGCAGGATCTGGATTTAAACTCTTCTTTTCCTTAATTCATAAGAAGGAAGGTTTTTATTGTGTGATCTTAAATTGCTATTATTTGGTTCTCAAATGTTATTTTGGCAAAGAAAGAGGAATGATGAATGCACAAAGGATAAATCCAGTCATTAAAGCACTGATGATGTCATTGTGAATTATTCTCCCTCATTATTGTGGCATGACAAGTTGAGACAGTCTCCAGGTCTGATCTTCCACCCGGTGTAACACGGCGCACAGTGCAACGACACTGTCGCTGCTTGTTCCCATCATCCACATCCTTTAAATCACTCCTGTGGGCACAGTTTTGTACAAAAACCAGAAAACCACCTCAGTCCTTCATCACAAGCTTGTATAACTAACTGGTGATGCACGTCGAGGCAGGTGAGAGTGACGTCACACTGTGTCAGTGTGATTTGAGGGGTTTAGTGTTGATTGTCCACCATCAGTCTGACTCTCAATCTCCTTGATTCTGTCTCCCTCTGGTGTCTGGGAGTCGGTGCTGCACACTGTCCAAGTATGGAATTTGTATTTGGGAACTATTTGTTGGAACTCTGGCTGTGTATGTATGTATATATGTACGGTTGTGCTCAACAGTTTACATCCTCTTGCAGAATTTAAATTTTTTTTGGCCATTTTTCAGAGAATATGAATGATGACACAAAAAGTAAGTAAGTAAGCTTTGTTTGTATAGCACCTTTCACAGACAAGAGCCAAAAGGTGCTTCACAACATAAAACAAACAAACAAAAAAAAAAACGTGTGAAATGTTTTTTTCCCACTCATGGTTAGTGGATGATCTCTGATCTCTGTTTTATTTCTGCTTTTGGTCACATCATCATGAATATTTTGTTTTGATTTCATTTAAAGTGTCAAGGTCGATGTTTGCTTTGTTTTCGTTCTGTTTGAGTTCACTTGATTCACAGGC
The DNA here is from genome assembly GCF_902500255.1 of Thalassophryne amazonica. NCBI lineage: Eukaryota > Metazoa > Chordata > Actinopteri > Batrachoidiformes > Batrachoididae > Thalassophryne > Thalassophryne amazonica. The sequence goes on from NC_047121.1 coordinate 1,638,966, forward strand.
TTTTCGGTGATGCCCATAAGTAAAAGATATGCATACATTTTATAAAGTTTGTATCTGTTCTATCTGGAACTTGTAAGTAATACATGTGACAGCCAAACCAGATATAAGATCCTTAGTAAATTTGTACAATATGTAACTTATATAAACTGGGAACTTAAAAGAACAATATATAACAATAATTGCACATACAGAATCCTTAGTAGATATGTGTAATATCAAACTGAGACTTAAGCACAACACATGTCAAACATAAAGATTTTTTACTGGAATTGATGTAACTTCTTGTAAGTTTTTTAGATTTCTTTTCCATATGGGTGGGAAAAGTGCAGGATCATTCATCCACCTTTCCTTACACGTAGCCAAGGGTGGGCCTGGATGGGCCTGGGCCCGCCCACTTGTCAGCCAGGCCCGTCCCATCCAACAAGAAGGCTGAGTCAACACTCGACAGTCTCCTGTTGTTGCCTCATTGTATTCTTATGATGTGATATTGCATTAGCACTGAGCAACAATTAATACATTTTGTCAAAAAAAAAAAATCTGATTCATCTTCTGTGATTTTTATTAATTCATTTTCAGAGTACAGTGGTCCCTCACTATAACGCAGTTCACCTTTCGCAGCCTTGTTTTAGTGCAGATTGTTTTAGTGCAATTTTGCATGCTTTTTTTTTAACGGCGCATTGTGTTCTGTGTCCTTATCAGGCGGGCCGTTCGCGGCACTGGTCGGCATCACCGCGATTGCTCTCACTGCCTCCAATGCGCTTTCTGCAGGCTTGGTAAATGCAGCAGCAGGCCATATATTTTTAATTTTTATTTTAAAGGACTTTACATGACTAAGTGTTGCGTTGCTGCATTGTCCATGGGGTGCTTGTGTCTGACACTTTGCGTCTGTGTAACTGTGCACACAGCGTCTGTGCAGTTGGCTGACACGTGTTCATCATTAAACTTGGAATTCATTTTTGAAACAATGCCTTATTTAAATACCTATTGATGTTTTGGGTTTAGGCCGAGCCAAGTAGGCTACCAGACCTGGACTGAATGTGTGTGTGTGTGTGTGTGTGTGTGTGTGTGTCTGTGTGTGTGTGTGTGTGTGTGTGTGTGTGTGTGTGTGTGTGTGTGTGTGTGGAGCTGCACTGCAGCTTGCATTATCCATGAAGAGTACTTGTGTCTGACGTGTCACGTCTGTGTGCTCACTTTGCCAGTGCTGTAGGCTAAGTGATAACGTTGCTTGCGATGTCCAAACGAGGCATACTTTTTCAAACGGTGTATCATAATACCTACAACCCCAAAGGTTGGGCCCGTCTGATTTTTTCTGGGCCCACCCGTTTTATGATTTCTGCCTACGCCCCTGCACCTTTCCTCAACAATTTTTGACTTTGACATTTTATCCTTCATCCAGCTTTCACCATGTGCTATGAGAACAACACATACTACTCCCCCCCGCTAGTGGCTATAAGAACAAGCTAATGAAGTCGTAATTAAAAAAAGAAAAAAAAATGCTGCCAGAGGAAGAGAAAAAAGTGTGACAGAGTTAAGGGTTACACACGGGTCAGTCTTCATCTGCCTTTCTTGGAATAGCAGAGCTGAAAGATTAAGAAGTGTGAAAAACAGATGCAAACCTACAGATGCTGATGGAGGAAGATTTGGAATGAAGTTCAGTATATTTCTTCACTGATCCCGCATGTCGAGAGAGAGAGAGAGAGAGAGAGAGAGAGAGAACTGTGTATTTCTGTGGATTGTTGCTGTCAGTTCTACATGGACAGTGGAGGAGAGGGGTGGAGGGGGAGTAGGGAGGGGGCCAGCAGTGAGTTTTGTGACATATATACTACCGTGTTGATGGTCTAGTGGTTAAGGTGTTGGGCTTGAGTCCAGAAGATCATGGGTTCAAATCCCCGCCTGACTGGAAAATCACTAAGGGCCCTTGGGCAAGGCCTTTAATCCCCTATTGCTCCCGGTGTGTAGTGAGCGCCTTGTATGGCAGCACCCTGACATCGGGGTGAATGTGAGGCATAATTGTAAAGCGCTTTGAGCGTCTGATGCAGATGGAAAAGCGCTATATAAATGCAGTCCATTTACCATTTTACCATGAGTTTTGCACGATGCAGCAGACCTCCAGAATAGACATCTACAAACAGTCATGAGCAATATGCCCAAGAACGTTCCATGAGTTTCTCAAGAACCCCCCATAAATATTCACAAGCTTGGTCCAGCCATAGGTGATCCACCATAACCTGTTCCAGGAACATCTGGAGCCAAAACAGGGGCCATGTCCAAATTCAGGATCTATACCCTTCTAAGGTCTGTGTCCCTTGAATTTCCTCAGGATTCAGTCCTTCTGACACACCAGCGGTCGGAACAAACCATTCCGAAATGAGACAGTTGAGCCTACAGAGCATTTTGTTGCGTCATTACCCGTTGGCAACTGGCAACTTTGACAACTACACACACCAAGCTACTGGGAGCAACCCATAGTTTAGTCACCATTTATCAGTACTTATTTATACTTATAAATGTTATTTATTTACAATTGTATATATGCAACGTAAAAGTATCACTGTGTCTTTGTTTTTTAAAGTTTTGTTTGAACAATAAATAAATAAATGAAATTATGTCATTTCATGATTTGATTTATTTACTGACTCATGGGATTGTTTGAGCCATGAAGGGTCCTTGAAGGGACACATGCTGCACGCGTTGGCCATGTTCCAAACAGCCTTTGAAAAGGGAGAACTTATTCATGCCACTGCTAACATAAGCGGCCTTGCTGATGTCCTGAAATGCAAACTTTGGTTCCATTTTTAATTCCAATCATTGTTTTGAAGGGTCAGTTGGCCGGGCTCATTTTGATGTCAAAATAAATAATCAGAATATAATATTAGCTGGTGTCATTTTGATTTTCACCACAGTGGAAGTGATAAAATGGTTGGTTTTCATCAGTCACTCAGTCTCACCTTTAGTTTCATAAATATATTATTTGAACAGTAAAAATTACCAGACAAAACAGTGGGTTACTGGTTAGCACTGTTACCTCACAGCAAGAAAGGTCATATGATCGATTCCCACCTGTGGAGTTTGCATGTTCTCCCCGTGTTCGTGTGGGTTTCCTCCAGGGGCTCCAGCTTCCTCCAACATTCAAAGACAAGCAGGTTAGATGGACTGGAAGCTTTAAACTGTCTGTAGGTGTACAGGTGAGTGTGACTGTGTCTCTACGAGGTCTATTAGAAAAGTATCCAACCTTATTATTTTTTCAAAAACCATATGGATTTGAATCACGTGTGATTGCGTCAGACAAGCTTGAACCTTCGTGCGCATGCGTGAGTTTTTTCACGCCTGTCGGATGCGTCATTCGCCTGTGAGCAGGCTTTGAGTGAGGAGTGGTCCAGCCCCCTCATCGGATTTTCATTGTCAGGAAATGGCGGAATGATTTGGGCTTTTTTTCCATCAGAATTTTTTCAGAAACTGTTAGAGACTGGCAGCTGAAAACCATTAGAAAAATTTATCTGGCTTTCGGTGAAAATGTTACGGGCTTGGTAGAGAATAAGGAGTGTTACTGTCGCTTTAAGGACAGCCCCCAGCGGCTGTGGGGCTTGCTGCGCTCCGAAGCCGCCATCGACAGGCTGAACGACCATTTCATTTCTAAACGGATGGCTGTCTGGATCCGTGACCATCGTGTGCCATTTCTCTGGTTATCACAAGAGCTGGACATCAACATTTTCCAGCAGATTTCACTTTTAACAAGAGATTTTGTCATGGAAAGCTGAGTGGAGGCTTCGCGTGTCACGATAGATTCGCTAGACAAAACCACCTCCGTTTTGGTCTCACAGGACGGCTTTGAGATGGCGTTCAGACAGCTGTCGGTGGTTTTTCCCTTGAGTGATTATCCGAGAAATTGTGGATGTGCCTGGACATGCCAGAACATGTCCCGTGAGGCTTCATCACGGCGTTGCTTTGCGCCATGCGGCACCGCCGTGACGCATGAAGCCTCCGCTCCTCTATCCATGACAAAAACTCCTGTAACAGTGGAATGTGCCGTTCATTTCCAAACTGGACGCTGTGTTTTATCCGGGACGTCGTCTGACTAGCACAGGAATTGTGAAAAGACGTGGACATCAGCACTTTTTTGGCACATTGAGACAGACGTACAGAGGAATTCCGCGCATCGCGGCGGTGCCGCATGGCGCACAGCAACGCCGTGATGAAGCCTCACGGGACATGTTCTGGCATGTCCAGGCACATCCACAATTTCTCGGATAATCACTCGATGGAAAAACCACTGACAGCTGTCTGAACGCCATCTCAAAGCCGTCCTGTGAGACCAAAACGGAGGTGTTCCTTTGTCTCACTCCATCCGCAAATTGGTCATGACGCGCGAAGCCTCCGCTCGGCTTTCCATGACAAAATCTCTTGTTAAAAGTGAAATCTGCCGGAAAATCGTTGATGTCCAGCTCTTGTGATAACCAGAGAAATGGCACACGATGGTCACGGATCCAGACAGCCATCCGTTTAGAAATGAAATGGTCGCTCAGCCTGTTGATGGCGGCTTCGGAGCGCGGCGTGCCCCACAGCCGCTGGGGGCTGTCCTTAAAGCGACAGTAACACTCCTTATTCTCTACCAAGCCCGTAACATTTTCACCGATAGCTAGATAAATTTTTCTAATGGTTTCCAGCTGCCAGTCTCTAACAGTTTCTGAAAAAATTCTGATGGAAAAAAAGCCCAAATCATTCCGCCATTTCCTGGTAATGAAAATCCGCCGAGGGGGCTGGACCACTCCTCACTCAAAGCCTGCTCACAGGCGAATGACGCAACCGACAGGCGTGGAAAAACTCACGCATGCGCACGAAGGTTCAAGCTTGGCTGATGCAATCACACGTGATTCAAATCCATATGGTTTTTGAAAAAATAATAAGGTTGGATACTTTTCTAATAGACCTCGTATATGTGGCCCTGTGACAGACTGGTATCCTGTCCAGGGTGAACCTGTAGGGTGGTCCCGAAGAACAAACTTCAGTGTTTTCAAGGTGCTTCTTCTTTTTTGGTTCCTTTAGGGCTAGAAATAAATTGGGTGAAATTTCATGAGATTTGAAAATAAAATGAAATTGAAATCTGAAGGCATCCAGTTTGCTGTTGTGGTGAAATGTTTTATTTGATGGGGACACTGAGGGGAAAATATTCCAGTAGTACTGCCATTATGACTAATTACATAAGTTGATGCACCCAAGAGCTCCACCATAATTTCAGAAAACAATCATTTTATTTCTAATTAAATTTGTGTATAAAAATAAAAAAAATGTTAATTTAATAAAGAAAAACAGGCTGAAGTGTTAAATATAGACAACAGAATATTATCAAATCGAGACAAATTAAAGAGGTGCTCTCCCATGAGGTCTTCTTTTGATAGAATCATTAGTTTTAGTTCTTCTCCATGATAGCTTCACTTTCATAGTGTCATTGTCAGAGCTTTGATTTTATTCTCTTTCAAAAAGAACACTAGTGCAAACAGAAACATAAAAGCAATTATACAAAAAGGCATTGAATTTCTAGACACTTTCAAGTAGTTAAATATCATGCAACTTTAGAAATATCTCTCAGTAGATTTCTAAGGTAACATTTTTTATACAAAATGTCAACACGGTTCTCCACAATCTGATGATTATTTTTCTCTCAATGTGGATTAACAGTTAGAATTTGTCATTATATGTATGTGCTAATAAACCATATGTCCAGTCTGTACAATAGAGGTACTAAAAGTTCAGATATATTTACATGATCCTACCTGCAAAGTACAACAGCTAGCGTGTAATAAAATACAAATCTCCTCTTTTGACACAGTTAACTGTGACAGCAAATAGAGTTCACACTTTTCACATTAGATTTATTTCTGTATAGACATTTGTTAACAGTGTTTTCCTGACAGCTCCATAGAAAAAGAGACACGAGGCAATGAATCAACATACAGTTTGGCAAAAAGATAAAACCACCACTGGCCGCTAATCGATGACTGACTTTTTTTTTTTTTTGTCTGTAAGAAGTATCTTTTTGCTCTGTGGTTAACATTTAGGAGTTGAAGAAGGGCTAAAAGTTTGGATGGGTGTTTTTCTGGATCCCACTGTGGATCTTGGATGGCACGTCGATCCTCGATCACCAAACAACAACGTCATTCTTTCATGTGCACATTTTCAGTCACTTTGTCCAGACCACGAAAGACTTTGTGAGATCTGTCTGTGGCTGTTTGTTTCAGTTAGCACAATGTGTAACGGTGCTCTTTTCTTTCTTTTTTTTTTTTTTTGCTGTGCTTAAAGAGAAAAAGACACCAAAATTGAATTACGGAGACAATAGAGATTGTTGGCATTTTCTGGAACAATAAGAGACAGTTTGCCTTTTCAGTGACCCACTCTGAAGTACGACATTGCTCACATGCTAAAACGGTCAAGAGAAGGAGCATTTAAGAACACTTTTAACCAAGAGTTTTTAAAATTCAATGCCAAGGATCACATCGCTCTAAAATTCAGTTTAGCAAATGACGTAGCTGTGACACGTGTAAACTGACTGTGCCGACCAGATATAGTTGGATTGTAGCGGAGGTCTCTAATACTGTTATTTAACTTTCATTTGATGCTTACAATAGTAAGTGTGCTTTATATTACAGTACATTTAACCAGTTGAACTACTCAGCACAGTGGATGCCATCACGCCATAGCTCCTCTGTAGGAAATTTACAAGTCAGTGTTGACTTTGCACAGTCTGTCTTTCTCAGGAAAGTCTCAGTCACACATAATACTCCTTATCCTTGTTCTTCTGTTTTTTGTTGCTACCTTTAAAGCTCTGCTGTTTGTCCTTCATGACAGCGCCATTGCTCTGCACAGCTGAATTGGTGATGTAGTTCCTGCTCTCGTCCACCTGGTATGAGCCTTCGTCTCTGTTCCTGTATTTATACATGGCATACAGAAGGATGAGGATACACAGGGCGGCGGCTGCCACAATTCCGATGACCATCCCGGTGGTGCTGCTAGATTCACGGACAACTTCCGAAGGCCCTGGAGCTCGCCTGATGCCAGGTTCTGTTGGGATTGCTGTGGGTATATTACGGAACATGGGGGAAATTATTATTAGGCTCCTCAGCTTGGTGCTGTATACCTCAAAGGATGTGGTCAATGGAAGCAACACTAGGTCGGGCTGGGGTTTTAGCTTGTGTTTATTGCGGCAGGAGCACTGTGGACAGTTGCGGTGGAGGCAGAGGTGGCGATGGTGCGGCTCTGGTCAGTATTAGATGGCACATCGGTAGTAAATGTCCTATTGTGACTGGATGTTTTTAGGTCTAACAGTCCTGGAGTCCCACTCGGGCACATGAGTTTTGTAGTCACCTTCAAGGTCCGACATGGACAAGGTCTTATTTGTTACCAAGGAGAAGGTAATGTAAAAAAAAAATCTTCATCATCAGTAGGGGGCAGAGCCATACCCCGATATCACCAAGCCATCATCATCACAATCATCGCTGCCTCGGTCCAACAAGCAAGGTACCCCCGCCTCAGTGGCCTTGGACAGGGACTCTTTGGTGGTCTCAACAATGGTGAGGAGTGGGTGGTGGGTTGAGGAAGGGGGAATGAAAGATGTGCGAAGAACTACAAAGAGTTGTGCTAAGGGTTCCTCAAATATTACGATGGCTAAATAAACTCCTGGGGTTGGAAACAGACAGATAAGTATGTTAGAGGGCAGCAGAGTGATTGCACCAAGTACATCAAATCAGGCCCTGTCTGAAATGAGCATGCAATATCGAACACAGTTTCATGCAAATAAAGTTGCCGTAACAGTCTAAAATTCTTGAAGGAAGTTATAAGGAAGATGTGTTAAGCAGAAAGTCGGCCAGAGACACAGAAGAGAGACCAAACAACAAGAGCGCCAAAGGACTGACGACACGCCACTTCACTCACTCTCAATGACTCACTTGGGGGCTAACACAGATAACCTGCTGGTTCAGAGAGAATGCTGGTGGACCGACCATCTGTTTGTCACAACATGTTATTTTGTGTGAAATATACTTTGATGCAAAGCAGCCACTCCAGAGTCACGTTAAGACAACGCAGTTCGGCCGGCGTACAGTACACCCCACACCTGAACTGGACAGGGACACTACATGGACACAACTCACTAAACTATGTGACCAGCAGACCTCCCTGAAGGAATGGAGACACTGGTCCTGAAACATCACCAGTAAAATGTGAACTGCTATTTAATTTGATCTTTATGTTCAATGTACAGAAGAAGAAGTAAATCATAGAGGCTCTCCATGTAGTCCACGGTTTGGTGAGGTGTGTCCCTTGGGGCTTCATCACCAGTAGAAAAAGCACACACACAATCTTGTGTTTTAGTGACATAAAAATCGGCTTCTTCAGAAAAATTTGGGATCATATGGAAAATGCAAATATTAAAAAATCCTGACTTCTGTTTCATTGCAGACAGCATGAACCCAAGATCTCGTTTGTTTTGTGTGGTCAGCTTCATTTAATTTAATATACACATTCCTGCTTTTAAAGCCTGCAACACATTCCAAAAAAGTAGGATGGGCACAATTTAGGGCTAGGTTAAACTGTAAATAAATACTGATGTAAATTCAAACAGGTGATTGTAACCATGATTTGGTATAAAAGCAGGAACCATGAAAGGCTGAGTCTTGGAAGAACAATGATGGGCAGAGGATCTCCAGCCTGTCAGCAAATATTTAAACCAGTGTTCATCAAAGAAAGATTGGAAGGGATTTGTACATTTCTCCCTTCACAGTGCAGACTGTCATTAAACCATTCAAGGAATCTGGAGCCATTTCAATGGCTAAAGGGAGCAAGTCGAACCTGAACACCCATGATCTCTGATCACTCAGATGGCACTGCATCAAGAACCATCATTCATCAATAGCTGATATAACCACACGGACAAGGGAAACTTTTACTGTGGAAAAATAAACCTTATGTTAGGGCCCCTTCACACACAGCATGAATGAGGCCGATGGCGCACGAAGGAGGAATCACCTCTAACGCCTTGTACGCTTATCGCCAAAACCATTCACGCACACCAGCGAACAAAATACAGAGAGTGCCCTGTGAGTGCCCATTTGAACCCTCTCTTGGCAGGTGTTGGTCAAATTCCAGGTGCCACACATGAACATCCAATACCACTCGTGGAGCACTTAGGTTATGTGGGGCCATTCGCGCAACCAGTACGAAAATTAAGAGCACGTGACCACTTTCGAGCTGGCTGTGAATTTTGTCTAAGTACACCACCAGTGTGGCATTGCCAAGCAACACACGTAGTGTACCAGAGTGTAGGCTCCCCCCGCAACACATGTGGCATGTGTGTGTATATCACGTGTGTGTTTTGCCCCTCCGCAACACATGTTGTGTGCATGTCTTTTGCGCCCCCCAAACCTCCCCCACAACACATGGCATGTGGGGGGGCACACTTGCATATGCTGATATGTATGTACAGATGGGGACCAGCCAGCCACGTCTGAACACACACAGCATGGCAAGGTGCCTTTCAGTCGATCGTCGGCGAGCCACACATTGACAGCTGGAAATGACAGCTCAGTGCACATGACATGTCACATTAAAAACACAGAGACCACAGTCAGGACACGTATATAAATAATTACTACAATAACTACATACACAATTACATAACGAATAGCTAATATGAATAACCAAGTAACACAGAAACAGCGAGTGACACTTTGTTCTGTGCACTGAATGGACAAGGGGCATGTCTTTACACAGCAGCAGCTGTTGAGATCTCTGGACCCGCGAGTCACAGCTGGAGAACACATACGTGTTTTGAAGGACATGACATTACAAGTGTTCACCGTGACGTGTGTGTGTGCTTGCTGTCCTCACGTGAAAATACATAAAACATATATCACGTTTGCGACAGGCTGGAGCGAGCTCACAGTACGCACACTGACAGACTGTCCCTTGTGAAACGGACTGTCAGATCATGTGGACTGGTGATCTGAATGTCACGTCACTCACGTGAGCTATGTTCCACATGATGCGATATTTGTCCTGTGGCATGCGGCTCACAGGACACACGTGTTTCCTGTGTCTCTGTTTCTGTGTTATGCGGTCATTCATTTTAGTTGTTTTGCATGTAATTGTGTATGTATACTCAACAAAAATATAAACGCAACACTTTTGGTTTTGCTCCCATTTTGTATGAGATGAACTCAAAGATCTAAAACTTTTTCCACATACACAATATCACCATTTCCCTCAAATATTGTTCACAAACCAGTCTAAATCTGTGATAGTGAGCACTTCTCCTTTGCTGAGATAATCCATCCCACCTCACAGGTGTGCCATATCAAGATGCTGATTAGACACCATGATTAGTGCAAAGGTGTGCCTTAGACTGCCCACAATAAAAGGCCACTCTGAAAGGTGCAGTTTTGTTTTATTGGGGGGGGGATACCAGTCAGTATCTGGTGTGACCACCATTTGCCTCATGCAGTGCAACACATCTCCTTCGCATAGAGTTGATCAGGTTGTCAATTGTGGCCTGTGGAATGTTGGTCCACTCCTCTTCAATGGCTGTGCGAAGTTGCTGGATATTGGCAGGAACTGGTACACGCTGTCGTATACGCCGTCCAGAGCATCCCAAACATGCTCAATGGGTGACATGTCTGGTGATTATGCTGGCCATGCAAGAACTGGGACATTTTCAGCTTCCAAGAATTGTGTACAGATCCTTGCAACATGGGGCCGTGCATTATCCTGCTGCAACATGAGGTGATGTTCTTGGATGTATGGCACAACAATGGGCCTCAGGATCTCATCACGGTATCTCTGTGTATTCAAAATGCCATCAATAAAATGCACCTGTGTTCTTCATCCATAACAGACGCCTGCCCATACCATAACCCCACCGCCACCATGGGCCACTCGATCCACAACATTGACATCAGAAAACCGCTCACCCACACGACGCCACACACGCTGTCTGCCATCTGCCCTGGACAGTGTGAACCAGGATTCATCCGTGAAGAGAACATCTCTCCAACGTGCCAAATGCCAGTGAATGTGAGCATTTGCCCACTCAAGTCGGTTACGATGACGAACTGGAGTCAGGTCGAGACCCCGATGAGGACGACGAGCATGCAGATGAGCTTCCCTGAGACGGTTTCTGACAGTTTGTGCAGAAATTCTTTGGTTATGCAAACCGATTGTTTCAGCAGCTGTCGGAGTGGCTGGTCTCAGACGATCTTGGAGGTGAACATGCTGGATGTGGAGGTCCTGGGCTGGTGTGGTTACACGTGGTCTGCAGTTGTGAGGCTGATTGGATGTACTGCCAAATTCTCTGAAACGCCTTTGGAGACGGCTTATGGTAGAGAAATGAACATTCAGTACACGAGCAACAGCTCTGGTTGACATTCCTGCTGTCAGCATGCCAATTACACGCTCCCTCAAATCTTGCGACATCTGTGGCATTGTGCTGTGTGATAAAACTGCAACTGGGAAATGGTGATATTGTGTATGTGGAAAAAGTTTTAGATCTTTGAGTTCATCTCATACAAAATGGGAGCAAAACCAAAAGTGTTGTGTTTATATTTTTGTTGAGTATAGTTATTGTAGTACTTATTTATACACCCGGATGGACATAATGAGAGCGCACTGCTTCATTCATGTCATTTCATGACTGTACGTCTGTGACCATGGGTCATATACAGAGGCACAGAGGGATCATTAAATATTGGAAATTTTATATGGTGTGTGGCTTTCATTTTTTTCTCCACAGCAGTGGTGCAATGTGTTGCAACACGTTCCAGGTTCCAGCTGCTCACACTGTGTTCATGCGCATGAGTGTGCACGAAACCGTTGCAGCGGGATACCATGTGTCTCCAGACCAAAAACAAAAAGAACCAGACTGTTATCAGCAACAAGGCCAAAAGCCAGGGACTATCGTGGTCTGGGATAGTGCCAGTGCCCTTGAAAAAAGGTAATTTACATTCTGTGTATTTTCCTGCATTAATGTTACATCACAGAGGGCTGTAGAGCGACATAAGCTGCCTTCAAGATAACATCTTTTACAAGGACAGTCGTCCATGCATTTTTCAACAGAACAATGCAAAACCACATTCTGTACACATTACAAAGACATGGCTACAGAAGGAGAGGTACGGATACTGGACTGGCCTGCCTGCAGTCCTGACCCGAATGTGTGGAGAATTTTCAAACAAAAATGCAGCAATGAAGTTCCTGTACTGTTGCACACCTTCACCTTAAGCTGTGTTTGCAGAAAGAATGGGACAAAATAAAGCCTGAAATGTTTCATTGCTTGGTGCCCTCATCACCAAAAATGTCACAGAAGATGAAAGAATAGCAACATTACAAAGTGGAAAATGCTTTTGTGGCCCAGCTTTTATTTGGATGATACTGTGGCCTTAAACACCCCAGTGGATCTATATTGTCAAATAAAATGAAGCAGACCAGAAAAACAAGCAAAACCAAAACAGGAAATATCTTTGGTTGCTGCTGTCTGCAGTGAAAGAGGAGTTACAGTGAGTTACTTCATGGAGGTTGCATTTTCCATCAAGTTCCAACATTTTCAGATCTGGATTGATCATTTATGAGATTAAAACCTCAAAGTGAAGACAAAGCGATGCAACATGATCTAAACAAAAAGCAGGTTGGACATAATCTGTAAATAATCACTTTTACAGCCAGATGATTTTTATTGTGCTCCTGTGGAGCCTAATTCTGTCTGAGTGCCATCTCAGGAGCTTTCAGACCTCCTACCTGAACACAACGTTTGAAAGAAAAATCACAAGGTAGTCGCAAACTGAGTGAGAGCTCAAGTCCAACACAGCCATCAAATCCAGTATGGCTGTCAAATATTCTGTTTTCTTAGAAGCTTCAGTTTATTTTATACTTTGTTGTAATTAATTTGACACAAGGCTTGATTGTGTGAAAATTAATCTGACTCACTCCTACAGTGGAGTTCATCATCTGGGGACGTGTGGTGGTTCTTCTACATTATCACATGCTGTCTGATAGCTGACGGCTTCCAGCACCCTGTCGCCTTTACGATACTCGGAAACCATCTGAACACAATGATTTTAATAAAAAAAAAAAAAAAAAAACTGTCCTGTAATATTCCTGAAATGAATAGAGATTTAAAGTGGAAATTTCATTCATCTGGACATAGCATGACTTAACTGACCATTCAAGAACTGTTCCTTTAACAATGAAAAGGTGAATCCATTGAAACTGTTGTCATACAGAACCATGCACCAGATACTTAGCTTTCAGAAAAAAATAAATAAATAAATAAATAAAACATCATCAGGATTTGGCTCCACGAGGTGTCAGTTCAACACATTTTGGTGCCCTGGCTCATTGATGGGTGGAATCATAAACTTTCTCAACTCACTGATTGTTGGCTGAAGTTCTGTTTAATCAGAAAGAGTTTAACACAGAGATAAATCTATTGAGAGCAGGCCATCCTCAAAAACTGAGTCAGCCCACATCAAAGAGACGGTGAGGGAAGCCACCAAGACACCCATGTCAGCTCTGAAAGAGTTCAAACCTTTAAAATATCCTGGAGTTTATTCTAATAAAGTCCAAGATATTGTTGAACTTAACCATAAATTCACCCTGGGGTAATTTAAATTATTTATCAGACACTCTTCTTTTGTTTTGTCAGTGTTTTAATGAGTATGTCTGAGTTTAAATTTATATTTATTTATTTGACCATGTTCTAATTTGGTTTTCTGTGAGTGCTGTTGTGTCTTCTTGACAAGGTCAAACTTACAAATGAGAGTTTGAGTCTCAGTGTGAGTTTAAACCTGGTTAAACAAAGAAATCCAAGTCCAGCTTTCATTAGCTGTGATTGGAGACAAAGAACATACAAAAATGCTTCAAGGTGGAAAACACAAACAGACATAAATCAATCAATAAATAAAGCCAACCTGAAGTGAGGTGACGCTTTAAGGCAGCTAGGACAGGGATTTCATTTGACACCCCCCCTGAACAACATTCTGTGTCTTACAACACTGTAAAAATTGTTAGTGAATAAATACAGAACAAAATAAAGATCTAATTTTAAATATGCCAAGAAAATGCAAAGGATTCAAAATAATACAAACTCCTTATTTCTGTGGCCACGACCTGGAACCGGACAAGATGCAGAAAATTTATGAATGAATGATCTCTCTAGGTGTCGCCGTGGCAGTATACACAAAAAGAGCCAGATAACTGTGGGAACGGACCCACTGACCGCATGACTGCTGGATGATGCCTTCTGTGGCACAAACGCCTGTGTGGACTTCTCATCCACAGAGGTTAATAATGAGAACTAGAGTCCACACTCCCGATGCTGCCCACTAAACGCCAACGGCCCTTCATGGACAGCGACATGACGCCTCCTAACCGCGCAAAATATTGACAAAGTGCCCGGATGTTAATGCATTTTCAATGTGAATACACAAGTGAACACACACGGAAAAAAGCTTGCAAAATATGTGTTAAAATGCTGTTGTGACCTGGATATTGAGCCAGTAAAATTAATTAACATTAAATCATGTCAGGAAAGTATTAAACTTGCTCTAACACACATATTCAAATCAAATCAAATCAATTTTATTTATATAGCGCCAAATCACAACAAACAGTTGCCCCAAGGCGCTTTATATTATAAGGCAAAAGCCATACAATAATTACAGAAAAACCCCAACGGTCAAAATGACCCCCTGTGAGCAAGCACTTGGCGACAGTGCGAAGGAAAAACTCCCTTTTAACAGGAAGAAACTTCCAGCAGAACTAGGCTCAGGGAGGGGCAGTCTTCTGCTGGGACTGGTTGGGGCTGAGGGAGAGAATCAGGAAAAAGACATGCTGTGGAGGGGAGCAGAGATCAATCACTTGATCTCTGTCATATTCCCAAATATTAGTGTTGAAAGTTACACGGATCTGATCTGTTCCAGGTGCAATAAATCAGCTGCTGAGCTGAACTGAGACGTCCTGCTGCTGCTGTGTTCAGCGCGGCTCATCAATCCATTACAATATATATATTATAAATAACTACCTTTGAGAGAATTCCAAATGCGTTCTCCACCGAGCGACGTGGATTTGACATCTGTAGCTGTAAACGATTTCTGATTCTATAAGCGAATAGTTTCATCAGCCAGTAGTTCTGAAAGCAATTTTTTCAATGTCAATTTATTTTCATTTATATAGCGCCAAATCACAACAGAGTTGCCTCAAAGCGCCTCACACAGGTAAGGTCTGACCTTAGTGCATCTAACCCAAATGCATCATCAGCTACAAAATTACTATTATTATTATTATTATTTTATTTTAGTGTTGAACGTTTAAACAGACCTGATATGCTCCAGCTTCCAAATTTTGCAGACATGAAGGCACAGAGTGCATTAATTAATTCCAGATGGTCGGCATTAATTAAATCCCTTTTTTTTAATAGTACTGAATAAATTCATCTTTGAATAAAATTCAGTTCAAAGTGTTTTCAAATCCTCAGATTTCATAGCCAGGCATGACACTTTACACCAGTTTATTGCCCAAAAAAAGCAACAATAACCAAAACTGTTTAAATATGGACAGAACTGTCTCCCTTCTTCGTCTGTTTGTGGCTTTGCCAACATGTGCAGCTTTCCAGCATTTTCCACCTGTTTCTTGATGAGACTCGCTGAGCGTCAGTGTGCACTGCGCACTGAGTTGCCCTGATCCAAAATGGCGACCACGCCTGAGTGGTCACGTCTGAGTGTGACTGAGGACTCTAGTCTCATATTAACCTCTGTGTTCTCAACAAAGACATATTCTTTTGTTATTATTTCATGTTGTTTTGATTTCCTGTTTTCTGTTTCTTTAGCTTCGTAAAACTTTGTAAAAACCTTGTAACTGTTAGAATGGCGTCAGCAGAGGGTCACCCCTCTGAGTCTGGTCTGCTTGAGGTTTCTTCCTCAATATCATCAGAGGGAGTTTTTTCTTACCACTGTCGCCTGTGTTCTTGTTCTGGGGGTTAGTAAGGTTAGACCTTACTTTTGTGAAGCGCCTTGAGGCAACTTTGTTGTGATTTGGCGCTATATAAACTAAATAAATTGAAATAAATTGAACTGAATAGATGAATAAAGTAGTACAACAGGAAACAGGTAAACAAACTGGCTTAGATGGTGTCAACAATGCAGAATGTTACTCTAGTTTTTCTGACTCTGAATTGTCACAATCTTGTCTGTGTGTGTCTGTCTTCTGGCTCCCTCTGGTGTCCTGTGGGATGTTCTCATTTTTGGCTTTATTGCTGTTTTAGTCATGCTGTGTTCACTTCCTGATTTGTTTTGATATTGTTTTTGTGTATTTTCATTTGTTTCCTTCCAGTTTGTCCTTGCACCTGTGTGTCATTCTTCTGAATGACCTCCAAGTCTATTTAAACCCTGTTTTGTGGTCCCCTGTTGTGATATGTTTGCTGTGTTTCCCTCAAGACGTCCAGCATTTTGTTAATTCCTAGTGATCTCCAGTGTATGAACTTGCACAGTCCCCAGTTTATGACTAAAAGAACTTCGCACACTACCTTCTACCTCTTCTCTGCACCGGGGTCATCTCAGTATTCAGACTTTGCAGTGCATACAGTTGTGCTCATACGTTTACATGCCCCGGCAGAATTTTTGATTTTTTGGCCATTTTTTGGCCATGAATAATGACTGATGCCCTTGAAGACCAAGCTGGCACAGTCAGCTTTGGAGTTCAGACCATCACAAATCTCAGGTTTGCCAGTGACATCGATGGGATGTTCAGTGTAGAAAAAGATCACAGTTAGTGGAAACAACTGTAGACTATGAAAAATTTGTTTTTGAATTGGTTTGACTGATGATAACACCAGAAATCCTTCCAAAAAGTGGGTAAATGGCTGCATCAATTGCAAAACTTAAAGCAATCTGGAGAGACAAGTAGATCACTCTCAGGCACAAACTGAAGGTCTTCCATATCATGGATGACTGATGAACTGCTAAGGAAGATCCAAACAGTGGAGAGCAGGTGCTTTGCATGACTCCTTGGCATCTTGTCACAAAGGAGAGGTGATGGTCTAGTGGTTAAGGTATTGGGCTTGAGTCCAGAAGATCATGGGTTCAAATCACTAAGGGCCCTTGGGCAAGGTCTTTAATCCCCTAGTTGCTCCCGGTGTGTAGTGAGCGCCTTGTATGGCAGCAGCCTCACACTGGGATGAATGTGATGCATTATTGTAAAGTGCTTTGAGCGTCTGATGCAGATGGAAAAGTGTGATATAAATGCAGTCCATTTACCATTCAAAGGAGGAGGTCTGCAGGGCCATCACCCACCACGTGAGTCATTACGATGATCTACTGAGTAAAAGAAAACTGAGGTGATGTAGACAAATGACAAAATCAGGCAGAGGATGGTCTTTGTTCTCCTGGTCTTACAAGCAACCGTTGCTTCCAGCTGGGAGGTAAGTACCAACCCAACAAAGTGAAATAAAGGCCTTGTTGTCCCTTTCTGGAAAGGAAAGGATGATCATCTGGATGCAGTAGCTACAGAGGTGTATTACATCCTTCTCCGAGCCACGTAAAGTACTTATTAGGCTCATGTTCAGTATCTTTCTGTGGTAGCTGTTTAACATGTACCGTAGTCCAGCTTCATGCCCAGTCAGTCAGTCATCATCTGTATCCAGGCACTGTAAGTACATACTGTTTTTGAATTGGTAGGAAGGTATTGTAGCCTTTGGGGGTGTTTGACTTGACTGATTGAGCAGCTTTGTGGAACATCCTGAAAATTTGCAGAATTTTGTCTGTGATTCTGGGCAACAAAGCCGACTTACACACAGGCAACACGAGTGTGCACAGCGGACCAAGCTTCACCTTCTCCTGAAACTGACAGATAATGGTGTGGTCCCTGTGGAATTAGTGGACATTCTCATCACAGCATTTGAGAAGCTGAGTGAAGATCGAGAGTGTCTCCATTTATGACTGTCCTGGATTAAGTCTCAGACTACAGGCTTCACTCATTTTCTCTACGGGAAAGTGTTAACCTTGATGAGAGGTTCTTTTATTTTGACAGTGGCTTTCATGTCTCTGGGAGCTGACCCTATGAGGCCGAGAGACATCAGGAAAGAGCTTATGGGGTCATGATGTCATTGGACACAAGTCAGTATTTTTACAGAAAGATGAAGCTCTGAGAGTTCAGAGTCATGGTGCTTCAGGCCTTACAGGTGATGAAGGTTCTCACTTTTAAAGATGTTTGTTCACTCATTGAAATTACTTGATGATCTTCCTGGCTGTATAGTTTGGGTTTTTCATTGTTCTACAGTAACATTAAAGATCATTTGCATATCCATCTAGGAGAGCACACCCAACAGTTCTCTGGAGAACAGTAGACTGATGAGAACCATGTTCCACAACAGAAAGTCTCCCTCTAAAGCCTCCTTTATGTTCCATTTATGTATATAAAACTCTTGTAAGCACCACTGTCCAAATACTTCCTCAGATTCACTAAAATTCTGACATCAAACATGGCGATGGTTGAAGTCATGACACCATATTTTCTGGTGTATAGTTCACACTAGAGTACAGAGAAGTACATTTAATTTCAATACAGGTTTATTATAATTCATCATGCATTAAAAATAATGATAGCTAATGGATTAGATGATTTTTGAATCCATTTGGATGGAGGGCGGGTCAGATGGAGATAATGGGCCTGTGGAGTGTGTGTGTGTGTGTGTGTGTGTGTGTATAAACACTGTGGTTCATCATGTCCTAAAAAATGATGATGCTCCACACACATACATAGAGGGGACAGTGGATTGGATGTGTTTGAGCCCCTCAAGACAGAGGACAGGTTTAGATGGAGATGGATGACTATGTTCAGCCTAACGGAGAAACACAACAAGTAAAAAATGAGTATTTTGTGTATTTTTTGACTTAAGCTGCAGGTCCTCCCAAACTAGTCAAAAACCTCTGTGGTGTACTCTCTGGAAAATATGGTAATAATGTAAATGTGACACACGTGTAGACAGTGGTGCAGACTGGACTGTGCACCCATTAATTACTTCCCAAGATGATACACAGAAAACTCTCCTTAAAATATTCTGCCACCGTTAACTGTCTTTATTGTGTTCTTTTACCAGGGTTGTATCTCACTTGAACTTTAGCTTCACTGCCCACATGGTTTCTGGTGGTACTGCTCCATTTCATCTGTACCCATGTTTTAAGGAAGAAACTCCCCCACAGTTCTCATGGATGTCTTGGTGGTTGATGGCATCAAAGAACCCATCAGAACCCCCACTGTGTGTACCCTCAGACACATCTGTCCTCCAGTGAAAATGGGAACGTCACAGATTTGTGAAGTGTGTTTTATGGGGATTTTTATCCAGATGACATTGTCCGTAATACATTTTTATGTCTTGAGGATGACTGTGGTTTTTGTGTCTTACTCAGGGACCCAAATCCAGTCAGTGTTCATCATGTACAGCAACGAACCCGTCAACCTTTCAGTTGATGGACGTTTACTGGTCGCCTACTTGAACCAGAGTTGCCAAATGTCATCGCTCATGTTGTTTTTACTTCATTCTATTTTCTTTGGTAGAATGATCACATCCACTTTATTTTTGTTTAACACCACTGTGTTTTTCTTTCTCTTTTCAGTCTGCTGCGTATTTGGGAGCGTTATTGAACACTTTTCATTTCTTATCAATGTTTTTGATTTACAGGGTCAAATGTATCCTGGACCTGAATAACAAAAAGAAAATGGCCTCAGTAAGTGATTTTGTGATGAAGTAATTTTGTTGGGTAGCTGTGGCTCAGGTAGTGTAGCGGACAGTCAGTGTGCTAAGAGGTCAGTGGATAAATTCTGAGCTGTTTCACAGTGTCCTAGACAGAGTAAAGATGACAAAAACCATCTGGCTGTAAAGAGTAATGTTGGTCTAATTTCTCACTGCGGTCACCTGCCCCGATGCACAGCTGCACCTCGGCCTGCTGATCACGGTGCAGCATGAAGCCACTCTCTACTTCTACTTAGGCGCTGTAGAGGCTAATGGAAACCCAGATTGTGTTTGTGGCTTCACTCTTTTTCCTGACTCTCCGCCATGCACCGGCTTTGATCCAGGCCTGGATATGGAGTTTGATTTGGCTGTATATTGGTGAAGAGGAGTTGGCTCAGTCTGTGTATTTTGCTGTCTCCTGGTTATTCTCTAATCTGAAGCATGTAACACATTTTCCCTCCTGAACACTCTCCTGCTGTGTTTCCAGCTGACAGTTCAGTATCGTGTCTCTGTCACTCCTGGTGATGTCTCCCTTTAATAACTGGAACGGCACTGTCTCCCTCTGGCTCTTTTCCACACTAATCTTTACCTTTGTGATGTCACAAAGTGTTGTTCTTGGAGGGTGGTATTCCTGATCCTGTCTGGACTGGATTTGATCTATCCTGCACTCAAAGCAGGAGGTCTGTATATCTCTTCTCTGTGTGTCCATCTGACCATCAACTTCCTGCTCAGACCTCTGAGGAGGACTGACTGTCTTCTCTATCCTTTGGTAACATCTCTCACATCAACCTACAATCTCAACTTTCCATTTATTTACTTTACATTTAGTTATACTTTATGTTAAACTTGATTTTTTTTTTTCACCATTATTCAAGTTTCTTAAAGACACCAAATCTGAAAAATTTGGTGTGGAAAAGAAAGGAGCATCTTTCATCCTTCCAAAAAAAGTAGCAGGGATGTTGACTGACAAAATACTTCAAGCTATGGAGTTTGTTGCATCAAATGTAATATTTTTGGGTGATTGTACTTCATTAGAATTATTTTCTAATCATGAATTATTGAGGTGTCTGAACTGGGTCCTTCAAAGTGTCAAACCTGAGAGTTATACCCCCATCACACATACGCTAATTGAGCCCGAATTGCATCAAAATGACACATTCTGCCACAATCGAGAAATAGTGACTTGCAGTCCGAAGACCAATGGACGGCAGTCTGTGAGCATCTACATATTTGGTCCCATTTGCTCAGCTGTCCAGAGTGTGTTGCACATGTTCAAAACACTCTTGGAGCCATCGAGATGGAGCACACATCTGACATGGTCTACGAGGTCTGTCAATAAAGTAACGGTCCTTTTTATTTTTTTCAAAAACTATATGGATTTCATTCATATGTTTTTACTTAAGACATGCTTGAACCCTCGTGCGCATGCGTGAGTTTTTCCATGCCTGTCGGTTTTGTCATTCGCCTGTGAGCACTCCTTGGGAAGGAGTGGTCCCGCCCCCTCGTCAGATTTTCATTGTCTGGAAATGGCAGAATGAAAAGGACTTTTTTTCCATCAGAATTTTTTCAGAAGCTGTTAGAGACTGGCAGCTGGAAACCATTCGAAAAATTTAACTGGCTTTCAGTGAAAATTTTACGGGCTTCACAGAGAATAAGGTCTGTTACTACAGCTTTAAGGACCCCTTTAAGGACGCTCGGCGTGCCGTGCTCCGAGCTGCGACGACGCGGCACAAGCCACCGGACCATTTCTAAACGGATGGCTCTGTGGATACGAGACCGCTGTGTGCACTTTCTCTGGTTATCACAAGAGCTGGACATCAGCCATTTTCCGGCAGATTTCACTTTTAACAAGAGATTTTGTCATGGAAAGCCGCGCGGAGGCTTTGCGTGTAAAGACCGATTCACTTTGGAAGCAAGACAAAGGAACACCTCCGTTTCAGCATGGCAGAGGACAAGTTTGGACATGTTCAGCTCTCTACAATTTCACTGATACTTACTGGACTGGTAAGCATTGAAAGCCGAGATAGGCAATGACAGAGGTCAAATGTTTCCCGTAAGTCTTCACCAGGTTTGCACACACTGTAGCTGGTATTTTTGGTCCATTCCTCCATGCAGATCACCTCTAGAGCGGTGATGTTTTCGGGGCTGTCACTGGGCAACATGGACTTTCAACTCCCTGAACTAATTTTCTATGGGGTTCAGGTCTGGAGACTGGCTTGGCCACTCCAGGACCTTGAAATGCTTTTTACAGAGCCACTCCTGCGTTGCCTGAGCGGTGTGTTTGGGATCATCATCACTGTATGTGATCAATTGAATCTAACACAGTTAATTTCATCCCCCACTCGTCCAAATAATAAGTGTCCTTCAAAGTCCACATTCATTTTGCAATGATCTCAGTGACCACTGTATCGTGGCCACTGTTAGGAATACTAAAATGGATAAAAAGAAACCATGAGTCATTATAAAGAGAGATTTAAAACATTTCAGTGAACAGGCATTTAATCATGACCTTTCTAAGTGCCAGTGGAATAGAATTGACTTCATTCCAGATGTTGAAACAGCTTGGTCATTTTTCTATGAGTGTTTCATGGCTACAGTTAACCAGCACGCCCCCTTTAAGAAATTTAGAATTAAAGGAAGAGATAATCCTTGGTTTACACCAGATTTGGCAAATGTTTTACGTGAGAGGAACCTTGCCTGGGCAAAAGCAAGAAAGTCTGGTCTCAAATGTGACTGGGATATTTTTAGAAAATTAAGAAATAAATGTTCCTCCCAAATTAAAAAGGCCAAGTCCGAATTCTATTTGTCAGCTACAACTGATAGTCTCAATGATCCAAAAAGATTTTGGAAAACTGTAAAATCTCTAACCGCTGGAAATGACTCACAGGCTCTTCCAAATTATATTGTTCACAACTCAAGAAATATTTATGATAAGGCTGAAATGTTAAATTGTTTCAACAAACATTTTATTTCCTCTATACCCTCTCTAAATTCAACCAGTCCAGTGACTGTGTCTGAATCATCCACTGACACATCAGCCATTAGTTTCCAGCCATTTACTTCGGGCCAAGTCCACACAGCATTAAAATTGTTAGATGCTCGAAAACCTCAAGGACCTGATTTAATTGATCCCTAATTTCTGAAAATTGCTGCTGATTTTATAGCACAACCCCTGACTTATATTTTTAATTTGAGTGTGAGCACTATGCAAATTCCCAAAATATGGAAATCAGCTTTTGTCACACCATTATTCAAAGGTGGTGACCCTACAATCTTAAATAACTATAGGCCAATTTCAAAACTTTGTATTTTATCTAAAATTTTGGAATCTTTAATAAATGACCAGTTGAAAGAATTCTTGTATTACAATAATATATTGTGCAATTTTCAGTCAGGTTTCAGAAAAGGTCATAGTACCATTACAGCAACACTGAAAGTGATTAATGATATCTCAATGATTAATGATATCTCAATAAGCAACATAGTGCTGCGCTTTTTATTGATTTGTCAAAAGCTTTTGACTCTGTGAATCATATTTTACTTAAAGAGAGGTTGACCTACATTGGACTATTTAAAGAGGCGGTTGGGTGCATTTGTAATTATCTTACTGACTGATCCCAATGTATTAAATCTGATCAGATTTGTTCTAATATTCTTCCATTAATGAAAGGAGTGCCCCAGGGCTCTGTTTTGGGGCCACTCCTATTCACTATTTATGTGAACAATGTTGGCCAGCATCTCATGGACACAAAATATCATTTTTATGCTGATGACATGGTCATCTATAGTTTTGCAAAAACTCTAAATGCTAGTGTCTCTAATTTACAAAACACTTTCAACATAGTTCAGGAAAAGTTTCTAAAGCTAGACCTCTCTTTAAATGCTAATAAGAGCAAACTGATGCTGTTCTCAAAAACAAAAAACAATCTGCTGATGAGCCCTTCAATTGTCACTCTTCAAGGGGCAGAGATCGAAAGGGTCAAATCATTTAAATATCTAGGAATCTTAATTGATGACAACCTTAACTTTAAAGGACACGTTGAACAACTAATTGGGAAACTGAGACTGAAAATTGGTTTCTATTTCAGAAACAGGCTATGCTTTTCTTTTAATGCAAAAAAGAAACTCGTAGCTGCAACATTTTTACCAATTTTGGATTATGGTGACCTCATTTATATGAATGCCCCAACTCAAGTATTGAAACTATTAGATTCAGTCTACCATGCCTCTCTGAGGTTCATCACAAACTGTAAGCCTCGCACACACCACTGCGAACTTTACATACGTGTGGGCTGGCCAGCCTTGGATTCTCGTAGACTCACTCACTGGGGTATGTTCATTTATAAGGGTATTCTCTGTCTGCTCTCCTCATATCTCTCTGAATATATTCAACCAAAAGTGGCTGGACTGTATTCCTTACGCTCTCAAGAATCACTGCTCCTGTCTGTACCAAGTGTCCGCACATAAATTGGGAAGGTGGCATTTCAGTTTTCTGCCCCCACAACATGGAACAATCTTCAGAAAGACTGGAAACTAAAGGAACTGGTTCCAATTGGCAATTTTAAACTTTTGCTCAAAGGCTTGGAAATGAAATCCATGATTTGTAAATGCTTTTAAATAGCTGTATTATTGTATGAAATGTCCTTTATGTTTTGAAATTGTTGTGATTTGTGCCACTGTCTTGGCCAGGACTCCCTTGAAAAAGAGATTAGCAATCTCAATGGAACTTTCCTGGTTAAATAAAGGTTAAATAATAATAATAAAAAAAAGTAAAATCATTGTCATACTGGAAGACCCAGCCACGTGGCATCTTCAGTGCTCTCATTGATGGAAGGAAGTCTTGGCTTAAAATCTCATGATACATGGCCATGTTTATTCTTCCCTTAACACGGATCAGTCGTCCTGTCCCCTTTGCAGAAAAACAGCCCCAAAGCATGATGTTTCCACCCCCATGTTTCACAGTAGATATGGTGTTCTTGGAATGCAACTCAGCATTCTTCTTCCTCCAAACATGACAAGTTGAGTTTTTACCAAAAAGTTATATTTTGGTTTCATCTGACCACATGATATTCTCCCAATCCTCTTCTGGATCATCCATATGCTCTCTGGCAAACTTCAGACAGGCCTGGACATGTACTGGCTTATGCAGGGGGACACGCCTGGCACTGCAGGATTTGAGTCCCTCTCTGCGTAGTGTGTAGCCTTTGTTACTTTGGTCCCAGCTCTCTGCAGGTCATTCATCAGGTCCCTCCATGTAGTTCTGTGATTTTTGTTCACCATTCTCATGATCCTTTTGACCCCATGGGATGACATCTTGCGTGGAGCCCCAGATCGAGGGAGATTATCAATGGTCTTGTATATCTTCCATTTTCTTACAATTGTTCCCACAGTTGATTTATTCACACCAACCTGCTTGACTATTGTAGATTCACTCTTCCCAGACTGGTGCACATCTACAATGTTCTTCCTGGTGTCCTTCAACAGCTCTTTGGTCTTGGCCATTGTTGAGTTTGGAGTCTGACTGTTTGAGGCTGTGGACAGGTGTCTTTTATACAGATAATGAGTTCCAACAGGTGCCATTAATACAGGTAACAGGTGGAGGACAGAAGAGGTTCTTAAAGAATATGTTACAGGTCTGTGAGAGCCAGAAATCTTGCTTGTTTGTGGGTGACCAAATACTTATTTTCCACCATAATTTACAAATAAATTCTTTAAAAATCCTACAGTGTGATTTCCTGGAATTTTTTTCTCATTTTGTCTCTCATAGTTGAAGTGTACCTATGATGAAAATTACAGTCTTCTCATCTTTCTAAGTAGGAGAACTTGAACAATCAGGGACTGACTAAATACTTTTTTACCCCACTGTATTCTGATGGCATTAAAACAGCATCTGAAATGATCTGATCATGGTTGATTGAGCTCTGAGATCGATCGGTCACAGCAGAGTGCACAGGAACCAAACCACAGCCTGTGGTGAAAAGCCTTTCTGCAAATAACCACGGCAAATATTTAATCCCATGTGATAATCCAACCGACATCACGATGTACAGAGTTGCGTTGTGCTCCTGAAGTGTGCAAAAAAGAAAAAAGAAATTAAAGTTCGCTGGAAAGGCTGCGTTTGACGCATGGTGTGACTGCTGCAGAGTTTCCTTCAAAGGTGACCAGTGCCACACGCGCATGCTTAGTGCCTCATGCAGCCCTTATGACCACACACACACACACACACACACACACACAGCTGAGTGATCATTTCGGCCCCATGCATGTACGCAGGGCACACATGCATGTGAGGAACACAGTGCTGCCTCTCACTCCGGTCCTGTGTTTGTCATCCAGATGTTTGGACATCGGGCAGTCTGCAGCACCTTTTATGGCCAGCTGACGGCAGTCTGTGTCATTTGCCAGTTGTCTGCATGTGCCTTGGATGCCATCGTGCAGGTGTGGATGAGGTAATCTGGATGCGTGCTGACACTGCTGACCACGCCTCATTCCCTCTCGACTGCGTCCAATGATGGTAATATTTGCCATTTTGAACTGGTTCCTGCTCGTTCTTGCTAAGTGCGATTGGGCTTATTTTCAAATTGAACAAAGTATGAAGGCGTTAATAGAGCCTGAAAAGGACAGATTTTTTTCCACAGGAAAATGCTCTCAGTGGAATTATGGAATATAGTCCAAGTACTTATCAGAAAATTTAAAAATGGTGACTGACCTGAACACTCCACTGTGGAAAAACAAAAATGTGTGTTTTTGCATGTTTGTCATGATGTGATTATTTGGTCTCACGAAAATTAAAAATAAATAAATAAATAGTTTCTATCTTGAGCTCCATGGAAATAACAGACTGTGTCCTGCTTGTGCTGTTTAACTGATTGATTCTGTGTTGTTCAAATGCAGATCTTTAATTCTTCGTGTGCCTGATAAGGGCTGCAGTATCTTCTTCAAAGGCTGTCTGACTTGTGGTCACCAGCCCTGTTGCTGAAGTTCAGCCGTCCTGCAGATTCTCCTCCTTCTGCTTCTAGAGGAGGGCTTCACATCCTGGGCAAGATGTTAAACTACATCCAGGACTAGGTAGTTCTCCAGCCTGAAGATAATTACCTTTTGGGGTTTGCTGGCAGGATTGGCACTTTAGCCACAGTAAAACACTTTACAAACGTCAAGATGAGAAAAGATTTTTACTTTTCATAGGTTGGAGTAACTCTGCTCCTTCCTTCCACTGGAGAAAGGCACGTCATGATGCAGATGGAGAAAATCCATCTGGAACCTCATCTATGGAAAACAGGGAACCACAGGAAAGGACCAAGGTTTTTTGTTTTTTAATCTCTGGAGGGTGGAGAATGGTGTAGTCCATTGCACCACGGTGCCCATCTCCAAACCCAAGGTGGCTCATGTGGGTGGGCACCTGTAATTTCCTTTATCCCAGAAAGTTTGACCATCTTCAGCTGTTGTCAAAGGAGCTTGGAAATCTAAGACAAACAGTTTTAGAACATGCCAGATCTCAGTGGGTGATGGACGGTGGCTATGATGGATGATTTAATTTCACTGGTGTCAGATATTACACTGAACAAAAAGCACGTTACGGGGCTCAGACATCTGTTGTCTGTTGCCTCAGTCTGTGGTCCAGCTGTGGGGTGTGACATCTTGGTAAATAACACATCCCCAGAGGGGACACTCCTGTCATCCTGGATTATTTCATTTCAAGTGCTGGCACTAACTGGATGTGTTGTGTGGACTGTATTGGCTCTCATGAATTGCAGTGATGATGGCTAAATGTCCTAAAGTTTGCAAAAAGTCAGGATTTATGAGTTGCTGGATTCTGGTTCCAATGTCAATCCCGGTGATTCCCTGAAGATCTCGTTACTGATAGTTTTGCAGGGAAATTATGGTCTTTATGGTTCTGGTTTTTCACTCTCTGTATGATTGGAAAACATGGACACTAACTGGTCACAGATGGATGGCTTTGGTACTAGGCCTCTCCAGAGGCTCCATGGGTATCACCGGGATTGCTGCGTCAAATAAATGGTTACTTTAGGAGACACACATGAGGTGCACCACTTGCATTGCCAGTGACTGTCACAGACAATGCCATACCCAGTTGGTACATCTCCCTGTATATGAGCCAGCAGACTGGTGTCCCAAAGCTGAGGATCCTAGAAACTGGCAAAGGGCAGGGAGATGCCCATGCAGCAGCAGATACACAGCTACTTTTGGGAGGTGGGGATAGACTGGTTGCCTGCCTGTGTGGCTGCTAATCATGAACCAGGGTAGATCTTCACTGTGGTGCATGTCCTGACATCTAACCAATGCTAATTCCAACAGTCAGGTATGGTCTACCATTTAATAAGTGGAAAAAACACAAACCTTTCTAACCAGGCGTGGCTACAATGAGGACAGATTCTAGTCAGGTGAAATTCAAGAGTTAATCAAAAACATGCTTTTTTAGGGTCTGCTCCTTTCTCTGCCCCTGACCGAGATGGTGTCTCTACATCTGGAGTTGGTTCCCAGGCGTCGGACTGTGGCTGCTCACTGCTCCTAGTGGATGGATTGTGTATAAATGTCATTAGGTTTGTTAAATGCAGAGGACACATTTTGTATATGTACAATGACAGGAAAGGATCTTCTCCACAAAGCTGCACTCACTGCTATAAAAACTTCAGATTCTCTTATCCTGATGTGTTCAGATCCTTTAAGTCAGGCAGACACACAGAGATTTGAGACCCGGACAATAATGATTCATATTTGGACCTAATCTGGCTCAGTTCTAAGATCAAGTCTTGTCTTGTCAGATCAACAGATAATTTCATTTTCTCATAGTTCAATAGCATTAACTGAAAAATGACTCACCCCAGAAAATGACTTTTTCTGAATCCAATATGGTGTCCAAAATGGCTGCTGTTTCAGGTGTTTGACATCTTTGCTTCTGGAAAAGTTAAAAACCCAATTTTTGTGTCCAAATATGTGTTTTAGAGACTGAGACACTGAGTGAGAGAAACTTTGAGTCTGCTCTACAAATTTATACTCAATGACCATGTTTCTGACACTGAACTTGGGGAAGTTCACAAAAATAAACAAACAAACAAATAAATAAATAAATAAATAAATAATAATAATAAATGAAATAAAGTAAAATTGCGGCCATTTGGAATGAAATGTCGACATTGTCAAATTCGTTTGACATTTCTAAAGTTTGAAGCCTCTAGTTAATGACAGTGCATGTTTTAAGGAACAAGAAACTCTATGCAAAGACATTTAAGTCAGGAATATCACCTTTCTGGAAGCAAAAACACGTAAATTATATAAATACAGCAAAAATGGCCATTTTGGATTCCAATATGGCCACTCTCTTAGTTTGTGGCATTACGAGACTCAAAACCTCAAGATAATCGTTGTAAGAGTTTGTCATGCCTTAATACATGCATTTAGAGACAGGTTTTTAAACTTTTCAGAAACAAAGAAAAGATGCAGAACAAAAATAAAATAAAAAAAAAAACACGTGAAACAATGACCATTCTGGATGCCAACTTGTATTTTGAAAAAGCCACACAGGGACATTTAGTGTGTGATTCTACACATTTTTTCACCTGTTGCTGAAAATGTTAGCTTGATCTGCAAAATTTCCTCTCCTTTCCTTTTTTTATTATAAAGCACTTGGACACTTGTTGAGATTCTAAAAATAAAACAAAAACACTTCGACGTCACCATCTCATTTTAACCACGTATCCACGATGTCAACATCCAGTCTGCCGCTGATGTGGCAGCAGGTGCTTGGCTTTAAACAGCTCATGATGTAACATTTTGAATGTCATGATGTCAGACTCTTTCTTTCGTTTCATGAAACCAATGCAGATTAAAACAAAACAAAATACAGTCTAAACAGGAATTAAATCAAATTGCTGTAAGACACAAACTACCACAAACAACATCTATGGCACGTTCACAAGCACAAGCTGCAGATGGAACAAAAGACATTTTCTGTCTCTTACATCAAACAGCAGGTGGACATTCAGTTCACAGTGAGCACAGCTTCAATGCAGTTTGTAAGAATTCTTTAATAAAAACTTCACATTAATATTTCTCCACAATATGATAAAAGGTGCTACATGTAGCTCTGTGTGTGTGTGTGTGTGTGTGTGAACAGATGTATGGATAGATCCTGTATATATCATATTATTCTTGAAGATATTCTAATCAAATCAAATCAATTTTATTTATATAGCACAAATCACAACAAACAGTCGCCCCAAGGCGCTTTATATTGTAAGGCAAAAGCCATACAATGTAATAACACAGATAACGACTTACTGCTGCACTTCTAATCCTGCTGTTTCAGTAAAATTCTGAGGTGCCCAATTTATTCTTGCTCAGAGTATGAGTTTGATGGTTTTTTTGATCTTTATTGTAACATTTGAAAACAGTTACATCTAAATTTAATTTCAAACAAAACAAATCATGAATTCATGTTCGTGCAAAGACCCCAATGTTAGTTCAGTCAAATAACTCAGTTTTTAAGTTCAGGGGTCAGCCCACGACATCCTTCATTAGTTTACTACTTACATGCTAAGAACAATAGAACAATCACTTTAAAAAACACAGTGCAGCCTGAAGAGACCAGGTGCTCGTCACGCACCTTTGGATGCCTTCGGAGCTGCTCAGTGAGCTGTCAATGGTTCTGATCAGAACCAGTGGAAACAGGGCAAACGAGTGCTTGTGCTCTTGTAGTTTCTACACATAGTCGATGATCATTGTATCAAGCTTCTACATTATGCTGTGATCTTTCTGGAATCACTGGACTCTGACTACAGTACTCAAGAAGTTGGGTGAATAATCTGAGTCTCTGAGTTGTGATGAGTCAATTCTAAGATGCAGGCTTTCACTGACTTCCTGGACTTGGCCGTCAGAAGTGTACCTGTACATGGTGAAAGTGTTGAACTTGTGGAGACATTCACTGACCTCAGCAGTGACATTCATGGCTCTGATCCCTTAGCCTTTGAGATCCAGAGATGCCATGGA
Organism: Thalassophryne amazonica; assembly: GCF_902500255.1. Classification (NCBI taxonomy): domain Eukaryota; kingdom Metazoa; phylum Chordata; class Actinopteri; order Batrachoidiformes; family Batrachoididae; genus Thalassophryne; species Thalassophryne amazonica. Next base: position 1,669,738 of record NC_047121.1, read on the forward strand.
AAGATCTCAAGGTGTCATGAGATCAAAGGTCAGAGGTGTTTGGCAACATCAACATCTTTCAGGAGAATGAGTGCTACGTCTTTCGGGGTCCTTTTGCTTCCTGTCTTACTGTGTGGTTGAGACTTGGACTCTAACCTAAAGCCACAAGCAGATTTGTTGCCAGGTGACTTTAGAGGATCCTTGGGTACCATTGGAATCCCTTGTCAAACATGTTACTTTGGGTCCTATCTCACTGGGCTGCAACAGCCTGCAAAGAGCAACTGTGAGGGAAATCGCTTGATTTTGCATGACATTTGCTGGGTGGCGCTCTTCCCTAGTAGGGCATCACCAGCATCGCATCTGGATTTTGAACTGTTCAACCTTGGTGAGTTGACAAGGCTCCTCCCAGTTTGCTCCCACCTCTGGTGTCATGTGACCCTCTGAATGTACTCACTGGGGCTCCTAACATGAGAGGTTCCTGAGAGAAACTGTGGGGGGGGGGGGGGGGGGGGAGGGCTGCACCACATACACAAGCTGTGGGGGAGCACAACAGTGGAGATGATGGAGAGGAACACCTGCTTCTGAAAGTGGCTGAGCTGCTGCCAGCCCTGGCTACAGTTCCAGAGGACATCAGAACATCCGTTCCAAGCTTTCTGGACATATGCATTTAACATTTTTTTTCCTTTAATTATTGCCACAATTCTGCAGGAGCAGAAGTACAGCGCTGGTGTTGTTTTATTTTATTTTATTATTTTTTTATCTGCAGTGCTATCTCTGTTGATCTCCTTTTCTTTCTGTCTCTCTCCTTCTCTCTCTCTCTATTTTAGGATGTGGGATGGGAGTTCTTTGATGTTCCGCTGTGAGGGTGATGTACGTTCAGTGAGGAAATATGTCATGCTTTCATTAAATGCCACACTCCATTCAAATCCAGCTCCCACAGTGCAGATATGTGTCTTTTAAACCGGGGAAAATGTTTTCTGCTAATGCTGTGTCCTGGAATATGATGTCATATGTCCATCAAAGCCAAAGCACAGGAGGACATCTTGAATCTGCTGTGGACACCTGGGTCAAAAACAACATGGAACAGCTGAAGGGACTTAAAATGCTATTGCTGAATAATCTAATCAAATCAAAGGACACACACCCCTGAAGTGCTGCTGGACGTTGTGGTGTCACTGAGAAGAGGCTGGTCCAGTGCATGGAAGAGCACTGCACGTGGATCTCGAAGCTAAGGACAAAGGGTCATATAAACAGAGACTGTGTACTGGACATTCATGGGAGGACAACAGGGACATCATTCTGCAAATTGGTGAGTGCAGTTTATGAGACAGGACTGTTAGATATATTTGTGTGTTTATCTGTTACTTTGTTTTCTTTGCCGTTTGTTTTGGTATTAAGTCATTAGTTTACTTAAATGGTTCTATTCTTAATTTGACATACTTTTAGTCTGTTATTTGTCTAAATGTGCATGTTGAACTGGGTTGAACCAGTTTTATACCCCTGTCACACATAGCTGGAATCACACAGAATGGCATCAGAATCATGAATTAGCGCACATCCAAAAAGTGTTGGATTTCAGTTCCAAAATGTTCTGACAGCCATCTGTGGATGTCCACAAAGTTGGTCAAAATCAGCTGGCAACCCTGAGTGTGATGCACATGTTCAAAACCCTCTGGGCATGTCAATATCGGACACCTATCTGACGGTGGTCCATGTGCAATCTGAGGACCATCTGATTGCAATTTACATATTCTGATGGCGGCATAAACAGCATCTTAAACGATCTGATTGTGGTTGATTGGGCTCTGACATCGATCAATGTCCCAAAGCCTGCCGACATGATGTGCCACGTTTGTCCACCTCCACTGGACCCTGGCCAGGGAGGGCGAAGGAAATATTGTTATTTAATAACATGTATGTGACACTGTACAACCATTTGACGCTCGGTGCAGCGCCCAACAACGCAGCTGAACGGGATGTCACTGCTGTAACGCATGTATTATTACATGTTCACCACCTACGTCTGTAGCAGGTATGAAGTGGAAATGTTTGCCTAGCACATGACAACATAAATAAACATGTAACTCACCTCTGGTACCTCGCACTCCACAGCACAGCACAAATGACGATCAGATGACAAATACATAATCCACCTCTGGTATAAAAAAACTCCCAGTTCAAGTGCCGTCCCACAACGATAATCCAGCTACAGTTGTGTTAAGATGTGTATCAAGTAAAATGACAACAAAAAGAGTTTAAAAAAGAGAAAAGAGAAAGTCCACTTGCTGCATCTGAAAGTTGTGCACATGTGGGAAGATGGCGCACTGCCAGCACAGTTCAACAGCAGTTACGGAGTCCTGCTGGACAAATAAAATCTAGCAATGCAAGTATACACTGATCAAACACCTAAAGGGATTTTTCACCGGACTAACAGCAGGTGGTCACTGACAGCTGTCAGCCTGTTTGTGCGCTCTCTGGGATGGACAGCTCCTGTGCTCGCGTGCACACGTGGAGTTGCTGGTACAGCATTATGAACGCATATACACACAGCTGAGCAAACATTTCAGCCACACACTTGCACACTGCTTTCATCATCTGTTTTTACACACAGACATGTGTGCACGCGGCCAAGTTCCAAGCGGGTCGTTCAGCCATTGTGAACACGCACAGCTGAGTGGACACGTCATCTGGCCACACACTCACATGCCGTTTGGTTCACCTGTTCTATGCATGTACACGTGCACACTCCTTCAGGTGAGACACACACTGATGAGAGATCAGTTTAAGCGCTGGAATGTGAGGACGAGCAGAGATATGAGTGAGTGGGTGAGTGACAGCTCCAGTGTCGGTGCCGTCTGGCAGCAGTCTGTGTCATCTGACTGTTGTCTGAAATATGTTTGGGTTGCATCCTGCAGGTGTGCACGAGGCAGTCCAGATGTCTTCTGACATGGCTGGCCACGCCTCTTTTCCCTCCAGACTGCACCGGATTATGGCAATATTGCAGTGTTGGAATGGTTCCTCCACATTCTTGCTATGTGTGACGGGGGCTTTACCACTGGAATAAAGACTTTCGTGTTACAATATAAATTATATGTCCTGTTATCGTGTGGGTTGTAAGCAGGGGGCTGGACCTCCCTTGAATGCCCATGGGGACCAATAAGGGAAGGATTTTGCAAAATAAGTTCCACCTTTGTCATGCCTGTGTTGTGCTGTATAAAAACTGTTTTAGTCCATTGTTTGGAGTTCTGAACAGATGGATCTCCTGGGTTCTTCAGAATTCAGGCCTGTTCTTCACTGTGACAACATTTAAATTTAGAAATAGTTTGACTTTGGACTTTGTAATGGACAGTATTACAATAAGAACTGGGTGAGATTAACAGGACCCTTAGGTAGAGTAAGATGAGGAAGATGACTTTGTGAAGGGACATCAGCTTCAACATTTTGGTCAGCTGATGCATTTCTGTGGGTATGATCCAGGTGCCTCAGTGTTTGAAGACTCCAGCGGCTGCAGGAGGACAGGGACATGCCCACATTTGTTGGAGATGGACCAGGACCTAAGTTTAGTATAAAGCTGACTTTCTGTGTGGTCATTTTTAAAGTTAGTTGAGGAATCCTGTCGTGTGAACTAGGCTTTAGCACCCCTTAGGCTCTGGAACAGGAGTCACCAACCCTGTTCCTGGAGGGCACCTGTCCTGCATGTTTTCTAACTCTCCCTGTTCCACTTCCAGCAGTTAACTCCATCAGGTGTGCTCAGCCAATCAACAGCTGGAAGACACACTTAAAAATAAAACAAAACAGGTGTGACTTGAGTAGGCTGATGTGGAAACAAACAGGGCGGGGCTCTGCAGGAACAGGCTTGGCGACCCCTGAGATACAGATTTGAACAAAGCTGATAATGGTCTGTATTTGTGACTGACTGATGAAGTCACAAAGCAGAGGTTTTTGATTTTTGAAAGCACAAGTTCATTTTGGTTTCCAAAGGAAATATGTGTCTGTTTTCCTCACAACATGAATCTGATACAGTTCATCTACAGATATGGCACATTAAATAAAGGTTAATTAAATTAATAGCAAAATGGGAAAAAAAATGTGGATTTAGATGTAGTGTTTTAAACGCAAAAGTCATTTTTGGACAAAAACATTGCCAAAAATGAAACAGAATTTTAAATTTGAATCCATTCTATGTTAGAAAGTTGACAAAGTACATTTCTATAGCATAATTTACTGGAATATAATTTTTTTTTCCTCAAAAAAACAAAAAACAGCAAACAACAAACAAAAAACAAAAACTAACAAAACAGTTTTCTCAAAACAAAGGAAGTTGAAAGTCTTGCTTTTGAAAGACTTAAAATATGAATAAAAAATGTTGCCACTCATCTCTGCATGTTTGGAAAATTAGAAATGCATTTTCTAAATCCACATCAACTACATAGTTTTCCTGAGCTCAGCAGCAGATCCACAGTGCTTTCCCAATTTTAATCCAGTAATTCCTTCCATGTGCCCACTCTTATTTCTCACAAACTGTTGATTATAAAATGAGGAAAAACCTTCCTTCCCTTAAAAAAGTCAACGTTCTTTCAGCTAAAACAAAAACAGAGACAATCATGAGGTATGAATCCTGAAAGTCAGATATGAGGGATCGGAATACGTCTAACAACTGCCTCATCAGCTTCCAAATTCAGTACCTGTGGATTCTCAGCACAAAGAGGCAGCATCTCACAGTTATGAGGTCTGGAGACGACGCACGCAGACCTGAAATGTCCACGCAGACCTGAAGGTGTGAGATGATCCACGCAGACCTAAAGGTGTGGAGACAATCCACGCAAACCTGAAGGTATGAGCGATCCCATAGACCTAAAGGTGTGGAGACAATCCACGCAAACCTGAAGGTATGAGGCAATCCACGTAGACCTGAAGGTGTGACACGATGCACGCAGACCTGAAGGTGTGCAGACAATCCACGCAAACCTGAAGGAATGAGGCGATCCACGCAGACCTGAAGGTGTGCAGACAATCCACGCAAACCTGAAGGAATGAGGCAATCCAGGTAGACCTGAAGGTGTGACACGATGCACGCAGACCTGAAGGTGTGCAGACAATCCACGCAAACCTGAAGGAATGAGGCGATCCACGCAGACCTGAAGGTGTGGAGACAATCCACGCAAACCTGAAGGCATGATGTGATCCACGCAGACCTAAAGATGTCAGATGATCCATGCAAACTGAAGGTATGAGGCGATGCGCGCAGACCTGAAGGTGTGCAGACAATCCACGCAAACCTGAAGGCATGAGGTGATCCACGCAGACCTAAAGGTGTGAGATGATCCATGAAAACTGAAGGTATGATGCGATCCACGCAGACCTGAAGGTATGAGGCGATCCATGCAGACCTGAAGCTGTGCAGACAATCCACGCAAACCTGAAGGTGTGGAGACGATCCACGCAGACCTGAAGGTGTGGAGACAATCCACCGCAAACCTGAAGGTGTGGAGGACGATCCATGCAGACCTGAAGGTATAAGGCGAGCCACGCAGACCTGAAGGTGTGCAGACAATCCACGGCAAACCTGAAGGTGTGGAGACGATCCACGCAGACCTGAAGGTATGAGGCGATTGCACGCAGACCTGAAGGTATGAGTTGATCCCACGCAGCCCTGAAGGTGTGCAGAAAATCCACGCAAACCTGAAGGTATGAGGCGATCCACGCAGACCTGAAGGTATGAGGCGATCCACATAGACCTGAAGGTGTGCAGACAATCCACGCATCCTGAAGGTGTGGAGACGATCCACGCAGACCTGAAGGTGTGGAGACAATCCACGGAAAAACTGAAGGTGTGGAGGACGATCCACGCAGACCTGAAGGTATGAGGCAATCCACGCAGACCTGAAGGTGTGCAGACAATCCACGCAAACCTGAAGGTGTGGAGACGATCCACGCAGACCTGAAGGTATGAGGCGATGCACGCAGACCTGAAGGTGTGCAGAAAATCCACACAAACCTGAAGGTATGAGGCGATCCACGCAGCCTGAAGGTGTGCAGAAAATCCACGCAAACCTGAAGGTATGAGGCGATCCACGCAGACCTGAAGGTATGAGGTGATCCACGTAGACCTGAAGGTGTGCAGACAATCCACGCTAACCTGAAGGTGTGGAGACGATCCACGCAGACCTGAAGGTGTGGAGACAATCCACACAAACCTGAAGGTATGAGGCAATCCATGTAGACCTGAAGGTGTGACACGATGCACACAGACCTGAAGGTGTGAGATGATCCACGCAAACTGAAGGTATGAGGCAATCCACGCAGACCTGAAGGTGTGCAGACAATCCATGCAAACCTGAAGGTGTGGAGACGATCCACGCAGACCTGAAGGTGTGGAGACAATCCACGCAAACCTGAAGGTATGAGGCAATCCACGCAGACCTGAAGGTGTGCAGACAATCCACGCAAACCTGAAGGTGTGGAGACGATCCACGCAGACCTGAAGGTATGAGGTGATCCACGCAGACCTAAAGGTGTGAGATGATCCACGCAAACTGAAGGTCTGAGACGATCTATGTAGACCTGTAGGTATGAGACGATCCACGCAGACCTGAAGGTCTGGAGACGATCCACTCAGACCTGAAGGTGTGAGACCACCCTGACTCAGGTTCATGGCAGACTCATGGATGCGGCCGCCAACTTCTGGTCTCACTTTTAATTTGAACACCTCCTCAGAATTCAGCAGCTCCCTCAGCAGAGGTAGCAGGTAGCTCAGCGAATAGGAGGTGGGTGATGAATATGTAGACCTGGGTTTGATTCCCGGTGATGTACCTCTCTCTGTGTCATTGGACAAGACACTTACTTAATCTGCTTCGTCTCAGTCCACCCACCTGTCATGTGTCCCAGCCTTGGCTGACTGGTGTCTCATTTGCTTCACACACGTGTATCAGTAGGTGGGTTGAGTGCTGATGAAACCCGGGGGAGGGGGGGGGGGGGGGTCTGTCTCACCTGTGTGAAGCGTGTGAGGATGGAAGAAGGCAGTTTCTTGTGGAGAGACGGCAGAAGGACGCCACTGTAACGCTGACGGAGGAAGACACTGAGCTTCAGTGGGGAGGTGATGGTCTAGTGGTTAAGGTGTTGGGCTTGAGACCAGAAGATCCTCGGTTCAAATCCCAGCCTGACTGTAAAATCACTAAGGGCCCTTGGGCAAGGTCCTTAATCCCCTAATTGATCGCGGTATGTAGTGAGCACCTTGTTTGGCAGCATCCTGACATGGGGGTGAATGTGAGGCATTATTGTAAAGTGCTTTGAGCATCTGATGTAGATGGAAATATACATAATATAAATGCAGTCCATTTACCATTTTACCATTCATGCACGCATGATGGACACGATGGAAGTGTTTCCAACTTTAAGAGAAGTTTCTAACTCCAGCGTGGGCTGGATGCCAGGCTGAAGCAGCTGTTGTGGACCGCGGCTGGACTTGGACAGCGGGTCCCTGTGAGGACAAGAGAAGCCAGCAGCCATACCTGCCCACCGGGATACGGGTACAGGGCAGGTCACGTAGGGAGGGACCTCAGGCTATGGGTGGCTCGGTGGGTCAGTGCTTGGTGGTGTAACGGGACTTTACAGTCAGTATGAGCAGGTAATGACCAGACAAATGTCAATTAGCTGTCAGGATTAAGATAAAACTCATCCTTCAGACACAGTGGCAGTTTTCACTCACACTGATACATTTTTAATTGATTTACTGTCTCATGTCCCAGAATCAAGATTCTTTGGATCTTAATTCCATCCATCCATCCATCCATTTTCTTCCGCTTTATCCGGAGTCAAGTCGTGGGGGCAGCAGCTCAAGCAAAGCCGCCCAGACCTCCCGATCCACACACTCCTCCCCAGCTCCTCCGGAGGAACCCCAAGGCGTTCCCAAGCCAGCCGAGAGATGTAATCCTTCCAGTGTGTCCTGGGTCTTCCCCGGGGCCTCCTCCCAATGGACGTGCCCGGAACACCTCTCCAGCGAGGCGTCCAGGGGGCATCCGGAAAAGATGCCCGAGCCACCTCAACTGACTCCTTTCAACGTGGAGGAGCAGCGGCTTGACTCTGAGCTCCTCCCGAGTGACCGAGCTCCTCACCCTATCTCTAAGGTAGCGCCCAGCCACCCTGCGGAGGAAACTCATCTCGGCCGCTTGTACCGGCGATCTCTTCGGTTCTTTCGGTCATGAGCCAAATCTCATGACCATAGGTGAGGATCAGAACGTAGATCGATTGGTAAATCGAGAGCTTTGGGTGCTTTGTGGATCTTAATTATTATCTTTTATCTATTATCTATATTATTATCTTAATTATACCTCCATGACCAGTGAAAGATCAAGGACCGAGACGTTGCCCGGTATGGCGGAGCCGGGGTCCCACCCTGGAGCCAGGCCTGGGGTTGGGGCTCGCGCGCGAGCGCCTGGTGGTCGGGCCTAGCCCATGGGGCCCAGCCGGGCTCAGCCCGAAGGAGCAACGTGGGCCTGCCCTCCTGTGGGTTCACCACCTGCAGAGGGGGCCATGGGGGTCGGGTGCAGATAGGATTGGGTGGCGGTCGAGGGTGAGTGGCCCGGCGGCCCGATCCATTCTCACAGCCCCTGGCTGTTGGGACGTGGATCTTAATTATTTTGGAAAAAAAAGAAAAGATAAAATGCCTGTATTTTGAATATGCAGATAACTTCAGATCAGCACTGTGCACTATAACAAATGATTTTCATTGGTTAATTAATTAATACATTTTTAGCATGTTTTGCATGTTGACAGTTTAATCAAATCAAATCAATTTAATTTATATAGCGCCAAATCACAACAAACAGTTGCCCCAAGGCGCTTCATATTGCAAGGCAAAGCCACACAATAATTACAGAAAAACCCCAACTGTCAAAACGACCCCCTGTGAGCAAGCACTTGGCTACAGTGGGAAGGAAAAACTCCCTTTTAACAGGAAGAAACCTCCAGCAGAACCAGGCTCAGGGAGGGGCAGTCTTCTGCTGGGACTGGTTGGGGCTGAGGGAGAGAACCAGGAAAAAGACATGCTGTGGAGGGGAGCAGAGATCAATCACTAATGATTAAATGCAGAGTGGTTTACAAGATGCAGGTTCAAAATTGTTCACAATTTCAAAAAATATTTAGAAATAAGTTGACATATAAATAATTTGGTCAAAATCTAAATTAATTTAAGTGAAGTCATTTTTAACTGAAATAAATAAATAAATAAATAAAAGTCCGTTAAAGTGATGCCTTTCGTAGACATTTCTGAGTAGAAAAGTCAAATAAAAGAAAAGTCAAATAAAGAAGTTGAATAACTTAAATGAATTAATTAATTACACTAAAACCTTTTAATTTAGTTGCTTCAACTTAAGTTACCTTGTAGACGATAAAGCACATAAAGTGTCTTGAATCACTAACTAAATTCTTTGCTAGTAAAGGCACTTTGACACTTGCACAAATTTAACTCCCGCATTCGTCATGCCAGTGTGACCCACTTTGTCCCGCTGGATGCCGCACTCTGTGCTGCTGGACGCTGCACAGTGTCGATGTCGCATTTGCTCTTTAACTTGGCTGATGAAACCATCTCTCTTCCTACAGCTGCAGCTTCTCTCATGCTCTATGAGGTGGAGAACAAATTTGGAATCACCTCAAAGGTAATTATTTATAATATATATATATATATATATATATATATATATATATATATATATATATATATATACACACACACTATACTGTGGATTAGTAAAACAGTTGCATTTTCATTCCTTCTTATGAGTTTGATAATGTTTCTACAACCCCTGGCAATAATGATGGAATCACCGGCCTCAGAGGATGTTCATTCAGTTGTTTAATTTTGTAGAAAAAAAGCAGATCACAGACATGACACAAAACTAAAGTCATTTCAAATGGCAACTTTCTGGCTTTTAAGAAACACTATAAGAAATCAAGAAAAAAAGATTGTGGCAGTCAGTAACGGTTACTTTTTTAGACCAAGCAGAGGAAAAAATATGGACTCACTCAATTCTGAGGAAAAAATTATGAAATCACGTCATGTCTGTGATCTGCTTTTTTTCTACAAAATTAAACAACTGAAGGAACATCCTCTGAGGCCGGTGATTCCATCATTTTTGCCAGGAGTTGTATAATGATGTTTATTGTGGATGTAGCGTCTCGTCATAATCGTTCAGATGTGCTGTGGCAGTGAGACGCATCGACCCGCAGTGACACACAGTGTTTTCTAATAAGGTTGTGCAATGTTCACATCTAGTTCACAAAATGTATGCGCGCCAGTGATTTTGAACATTTCACAATTTTCTTTGCACACTTTCACACGGCCGTGCTCAGCTCATGCTAGCTGCCCTGAGGGTGCTAGTTTGACCAGTTTCCTGTCCCACAGGGAACTGTGTTGTTTTATTGTACTTCTTGTGTACTGAGAGGGCTGAGTTGGTCAATGGATGGTTTTGGTGCCACATCTGTCTCACAAGAACACTGAATTGACTTTGTGTCCAAAAAGCGATACCTCAGGAAGACCTGGATGATGTTTACTGCTGCACTGCAAGTCTGATCCATCACACAGGTGCCTCATTCCAGACTCCAGGACTGGAACAGGTCCAAGGCACGCTGATGTAACACATGACCATGGCAGACAGAGTTCCTGTCATGATAATAATGGAGCACAAGACTTCCTGGGTGGTTCTCAGTCTGACTGCAAGTATTTCCATCAGGTCCTGGAGGTGGTGCTGCATTCATGTCTGAGCTTTCCTAGGTTAGCGTTCTTTGTCATACAAGAGCTTCAGCATAAAAAAATAGGAGAATAAGATGGAATGTTGAGGACAGGTCCAGGAAAAAAAAAATAGATGTGAACTCCTTTAATCTTAGAATTTAGTGTTTTAGATCAAGCTGTCATCAAATCAATAAAATCAATTTTATTTATATAGCGCCAAATCACAACAAACAGTTGCCCCAAGGCGCTTTATATTGTAAGGCAAAGCCATACAATAATTACAGAAAAACCCCAACGGTCAAAACGACCCCCTGTGAGCAAGCACTTGGCGACAGTGGGAAGGAAAAACTCCCTTTTAACAGGAAGAAACCTCCAGCAGAACCAGGCTCGCATAGTATTTTGCTGTCATGGAACAAAAGGGCTTTCCACAAACCTCAGCTACACTACATCCACAAAGTATTCACAGCACTTCAATTTTTCCTACATTTTGTTATGTTACAGCCTTATTCCAAATTAGATGAAATTCATTTTCCCTCTCAAAATTCTACACACAATTCCCCGTAATGACATGAATTTTATTATTACTATTTTTTTTTATTTTTGCAAATTTATTACTACTACTAATAATAAAAAACTAAGATGTCACATGTACATAAGTACAGCTTTGGGCCATGAAGCTCATAACTGAGCTCAGGTGCCTCCTGTTTCCACTGATCATCCTTGAGATGTTTCTACAGCTTAACACGAGTCCACCTGGGGTAAATTCAGTTGATTGGAGATGATCTGTAAAGACACACACATGTCTAAATATAAGGTCACACAGTTGACAGTCAGAGCACAAACCAAGCATGAAGTCAAAGAAATTGTCTGTAGACCTCCGAGACAGGATTGTCTGGAGGCTCAAATCTGGGGAAGGGAACAGAAACATTTCTTCTGCTTTGAAGGTCCCAATTAGCACATCTTCAGGTCTGCATGGATCATGTCACACCTTCAGGTCCCCTCAGGTCGATGTTACAGAGCTCTGTATGTCAGAACAACCAGACAAAGGAACAGTTTCTGTCCACAGGCTGTCACATTGATGAACAATCAAAAAACTAGTCATTCATATTGTTGTGTGGGACGCTGAAGAGGAGGTACTGCTGGCCCACCACCACCAGAGGGCGCCCTGCCTGAAATGCGGGCTTCAGGCACGAGAGGGCGCTGCCGCCTCACGGGAGCATCCGGGAGTGACAGCTGTCGCTCATCAACTCATGACAGCTGTCACTCATCTCCACTTCATCAACCGCTCCATAAAAGCCGGACGACATCTCCACCCCGCTGCCGAGATATCGCCTACCATTAGAGGTAATTCTCTCAGCCAGATACTGTGCCGTATTGCACAAAACCATTTGTTTATTCTTTTCAGAAGGACCTGTTTGCTTGTGTCAGCGGGAGGCTGAATCAGTCATTGATGGCAGGGTGCGGGATCTCACCCTTCACGACTCGTAAGACAAGCAACTGGTCGGGTTTAGCGGATTGACTGTGTTCAGTATTGCGGAGGTGGAGGTGCAATTCCCACCTGCTTTGCTGACTGTGTTACTGGGTGTGCACACACCCACACCTAACTGTTTCTGCTTCCTGCCAGCAGTACCAGATCCGACAGCCAGAGATGGCGGCCACCTGAGGACTCGGGACTTGGAGGCTCCAGTATCCTCCAGGTTCGGTGGCAGTGGAAATCGTGTGGGATCCAGTTCTTCTCTGGACGGACGTCTTCTATCCTCGAGCCTGCCCACACGTCACCTCTGTAGATTGACTGCATACAAATTCTGTAACCGTCTGTATTTCGTTGTGTACATTCACAACAGTAAAGTGTTCTATTTTCAGCTCATTCATTGTCCATTCATTATTGGGCTTCCCGTGGATGGTAAAACACAATCCCCAGATTGATTGGCCATCTGGGGTTGTGGCTCAATGGAGCGAAACCTGCCACCGGGAGTGTTTAGGATCCTCGGATCCCCCCGGTTTAAAAGCTAATGAGGTGGTTAAAGTCCCTCGCAATCTGACGGCGGTGCTGGTTGAGTACCACGATCTTGCTGACGTCTTCAGCAAAGATCTGGCACTCACCCTTCCCCCGCACCGTCCGTACGATTGTGCCATTGATTTGATCCCGTTGAGTACCTGTCCAGCAGGCTGTACAACCTCTCACATCCTGAACGTGAATCAATGGAGACCTACATCCGCGACTCATTAGCTGCCGGGCTGATCCGGAACTCCACCTCCCCGATGGGTGCAGGTTTCTTTTTTGTGGGCAAGAAAGACGGCGGACTCCGTCCATGCATTGACTACAGAGGGCTGAACGAGATCACGGTTCGCAATCGATACCCTTTGCCCCTGTTGGATTCAGTGCCCACGCCCTTGCATGGAGCCCAGATCTTCACAAAACTGGATCTTAGGAATGCGTATCACCTGGTTCGGATCCGGAAAGGAGACGAGTGGAAGACGGCATTTAACACCCCGTTAGGTCACTTGAGTACCTGGTCATGCCGTTCGGGTCTCACTAACGCCTCCGCGACATTCCAAGCTTTGGTTAATGACGTCTTGCAGGACTTCCTGCATCGATTCGTCTTCGTATATCTAGACGATATACTCATCTTCTACACTACACTTTCACAACACATATACCTCATGTGCAACTTCAATCTGTCTATTTCACACATTCTTTTTTCTCTTATTGTACATTTTATTTTCTTGCACATTCATTTGCACATTTTTTTACTGTGAATTATTCAGTAGTGTATAATTTATACATGCCGTACAGAGAGTGCTGCTTAATCCAAAGTTAAATTCCTTGTATTCTGTGGCTACTTTGTGAATTAAAGCTATTCTGATTTTGATCATCCATAAGTGAAAGAAGTTCAAATCCACCAGGACTCTTCCTAGAGCTGGCTGCCCGTCAAAACTGGGTGATCGGGGGAGAAGGACCTTAGTCAGGGAGGTGAACAAGAACCCGATGGTCACGCTGTCAGAGCTGCAGCATTCCTCTGTGGAGAGAAGAGAACCTTCCAGAAGGACAACCATCTCTGCAGCAATCCACCAATCAGGACTGTATGGTAGAGTGTCCAGACAAAAGCCACTCCTTAGTAAAAGGCACATGGCAGCCCACCTGGAGTTTGACTAAAGACCACCTGAAGGACTCTCAGACCAGGAGAAACAAAATTCTCTGGTCTGATGAGACAAAGATTGAACTCTTTGGCATCATGTTTGGAGGAAACCAGGCACCATCCCTACAGTGAAGCATGGTGGTGGCAGCATCATGCTGTGGGGATGTTTTCAGCAGCAGGAACTGGGAGACTAGTCAGGATTGAGGGAAAGATGAATGCAGTAATGTACAGAGACATCCTGGATGAAAACCTGCTCCAGAGTGCTCTTGACCTCAGACTGGTGTAACGGTTCATCTTTTAACAGGACAGTGACCCTAAACACACAGCCAAGATATCACAGGAGTGGCTTCAGGACAACTCTGTGAATGTCCTTGAGTGGCCCAGCCAGAGCCCAGACCTGAATCTGATTGAGGAGAGGAATGGACCAAACTGCTGGCATCATATTCAAGAAGACTTGAGGCTGCCAAAGGTGCATCAAGAAAGTATTGAGCAAAGGCTGTGAATACTTATGGACATGTGATTTCTTAGTTTTTTTTTATTTTTAATAAATTTGCAATAATAATAATAATAATAATAATAATAACAATAATTATGTATCAGTATGGGGTGAAAAACTGAATTTACCTCAATTTTGAAATAAAGTTGTAACATAAAATGTGGAAACAGTGAAGCGCTGTGAATATTTTCTGGATGCTCTGTACATCAAATTAGGTTTTCATCAAAATACACTCCTGTATGTTGTCAAAGGAGCTCAAACATAAAACCTGTAATTATGTTAGAACTTTTCTCTTCCCCTAAAACATGTAGTCATATAGGCTGGGTTCCAAAAACCTGAATTGTGGCTGTGTCGGATGCCATCTTAGATTTTGAAAAACCCAGAAATCATTTTTTTAGGTTGTGATTCTACACTTTCTATTTTTATTTTTTTTTTTCCTGGAGCTGTCCTGAAAATTGCAGTTTCTTATGCAAAATGTCCTTCATTTGCCTGTTTCTGAGCTCATGCTGCTGGACGGTTGTGTCTAATGGACATGCTAAGGCAGCGTTTCTCACAAGGTCAACACTTCACATGTTACTTCTGCACGTACTGATGAGAAGATTTTACAACATAAAAGTTGTGCATTATTTGCAAAAGAAACAAAAAAAAAAACAAGTTGAAGAGATAAATAAAGACTGACAGTGTGCACACTGATGTGTATTTCATTGACGTTGCTCTGGCTGTGTATTCATCCGTAAAAATGTGGCAGCAATTTTGCCAGTTGTTTGTTTGACAGAAGTGACAATCATGTGGTCGTGTCTGAAAGTGATTATGTTAAACTGCTACATGTAGCACCCATATTTCCAATAATCAGTCAATACAATAATTCAACATTTATGACACGTTTCAGTGGTTAATAGTTTACAAACTGCATCTTAGAAAGAACAGATTTAATAAACATATTGTCAACTTACGTCAATAAATTGCCCGCATGTTTTAGGCATGAAGAAAAAATAATTTACAAAGGAAATATAAGAATGTTAGATAATCATTTGGTACCTTTAAAGATAAATTATCAATTGGTCTACCTTTAAATGTGACAATACAGGGAGACAACAACACACATCCACACCACATAAATGGAAAATAAACACAATTATTGTGTTTATTTCATGTAAGGAATTAGTTTTTTCCAACAAAAGAAACTAAAAATGTATCTACAAATTTTCATTGCAAAAGACTTTGAGTAGAATCTCGTTTGCAGTCATCTAACAGTTTTTGCTTCTTTCATGGTGGTTTTTTTTTTTTTTCCTGGAGTGTTTGATGATTGGCAGCTATACTCTAATATCTCTGGAGGAAGCAGGCGGAGGACGAGTGGACCTATGAAGATACTACACAGGAAATGAGGGTGATGAGGGTGATGGTGTAAGTCAGTTGCCATGTCCATGTAAAGGCAGTACGAAGCACTTGGGCAGCATTAGAGCTTTTGGCTGTAAGGAAGGGATGGGGATATACAAATAATGAGCATATGAGCATGCCCATCTACAGGAAAAAGAAAAACTCTCTAAGACTGACAACGCTCACAAACCCTAAACTGCAACTTCTTAGTCATGCAACTCATGTGACTCAATGTTCAGTTACCATCTACAACATTACGCATTAATGAGTCAGTGGGTTAACTGACAAATCTGAGAGACAGCAAATTACGTGGACCTGGAACTGCTTCATTTAGTAGCAGGTTGTAACGTGTGGGTTCAGAACAGAAGACAGACAAAACAAACAAACAAAAACATTGAGTTAAACAGCCCTGTTTGGTTGTTTGACTCAAACAGATGTATTCAGTAAAATGACTTAAATATCACCTTTAACTGATGTGAAACAAGTAAGAAGCAAGCAAACAAAGAAATGTGACAGAGCTCCAGGAGTTGACGTGACGTGGTGACAGTCACCTGGCAGGAACAAACCTAACGCTGGTCCCATGACAAGGTCTTGAGACGGTACGGGGTCACAACCGTGTGCATTCAGATTAAAAAAAAAACAAAAAAAAACACAAAAATGCAGACGCCTCAAACACCCGTGTTTCATTCAAAAACACTCAAATGTGTCAATACAGCAGGAAAGATGTTTATGGAGCTCAACTGGGATAAAAACACATGGACGTGAATTAAGACAGCAGGGTGAGCCGCCATCATGTCCTGACAAAACAAACAACAAACAAAGCCTGTGTGTCATGTGTGGCCTCAAATGCCTGTCAAGTCAGACTGCCAACAAACCCGCCGGCACCCAAACGTCACCTGTTACACCTGTGTTCAAAGCTCCAACGAACAAACATATTAATTTAAGGCACCCAATCATTATCTATTACAACTCTTTCAAAGCTGAAAACAAAACAAATGAGTTTCGGGGCACCCAAACGTCTTTCACAGCCTAAATAAAGAAATTGGGAGCCTTAAAATTTGTTTTCAGGCTCTCAAACACCACCATTTAAGGGTATTTTTTAAATGAGTATCTCTAGGTGTCTGTAACATCAAATCTGAACTGTATTTAAACACAGTTAGTCTGTCCAGTTCAGATCCTGCACTGTCAGAGGCCAGCAAGGACGGTCTGCCTGGTCCCAGATGGTAGAAAGACATTGGAACTCCAACATCCACCGACTCCAACCACACAACACAACACACAACATATCGAACCATGAAGCGCAGGAGATGCACCAGGTGTCACTTCCTGTCAGCTCTGGAGCTGTATGAGGTCCCCTCCTGGTTTCCAATGCTCCACTATTATCCCAGTCCCAAAGAAACTCTCCACAGCAGGACTCAACGATGACAGGCCTGTCACCCTGACATCTGTAGTCATGAAGTCTTTTGAATGGCTGGTGTTGAGCTACCTGAGCCACTTCACCCCCCCACCCCCACCCCCCAATCATCATCAACACTGTGTCTACTGTGGACACTTTCCAGTTCCTGGGATCCACCATCTCCTGGGATCTGAAGTGGACCTCCCACATATACTCCAGAAAAATTGCACAGCAGAGGATGTACTTCCTTAGACAGCTCAGGAAGTTCAACCTGCCCCAGGAACTGCTCATCATCTTCTACACATCCATCATCCGTCTGTCATGTGCATCTCCATCTCTGTTTGGTTTCCTTCTGCCTCCAAACATGACAGACACAGACTTCAACCAACTGTCAGGTCTGCAGAAAAAAATCATCAGAGCCAGTCTGCCCTCCATCCAGGACTTATACTGATCCAGGACCAGGAAGTGAGCTGGTAACATCTCTGCAGACCCCTCCCACCCTGGACACACCCTGTTTAAACTTCTCCCCTCTGGTCAATGTTACAGAGTTCTGTACGTCACATTTTGCACATTTTTTATTGTGAATTATTTAGTGTTAATTTATACATTCTTTGGGGATACTTGGTGAATAAAGGATATTCTGATTCTGAGCTAAGAACAGATACCTGAGGCTACACTGGCCTCACCAAAACCCAAGAAACAGAATGGAACAACTGCACAGACGCCGTTTGGTCTGAGGAGTCTGGACTTCTGCTACTACACTTTAGATGGTGAGAATGTGAAAACATGGATAATCCTGCCTTAGGGGAGGTGATGGTCTAGTGGTTAAGGTGTTGGGCTTGAGACCAGAAGATCCTGGGTTCAAATCCCCGACTGACTGGAAAATCACTCAGGGCCCTTGGGCAAGGTCTTTAATCCCCTATTGCTCCCGGTGTGTAGTGAGCGCCTTGTATGGCAGCACCCTGACATCAGGGTGAATGTGAGGCATTATTGTAAAGTGCTTTGAGCATCTGATGCAGATGGAAAATGGTCCATTTACCATTTACAAATAAGAACTCAGTCATTAATAAGATAAATCATTACCCTGCCTGCCACTGCTGTGTGTGTGTGTGTGTGTGTGTGTGTGTGTGTGTGTGTGTGTGTGTGTGTGTGTGTGGTGTGTGTGTGTGTGTGTGTGGGTGTGTGTGTGTGTGTTGTGTGTGTGTGTGTGTATCCATGTGTTTGTGGACAAGATGACTCAAAAATGGCCATATATGACTTGGTGGAAAAATTACTTGGATAGATATCTACGTTGGTAACAGTGGCAAAGAAAAACTCCCTCAGGCATTTCAATTAAAGGAAGAAACCTCAAGCAGACTAGACTCAGTGTGGTGACCCGCTGTTTAAGCCAAACTACCAATGACAAAATAACAAACAAGCACAAAGAAGAGTTGCCAAACATGCCACAACAGAGATGACGGAATGAAGCACCAGCTAAATTCCAGTGGTCAAATGAACCAGTTGTCCAGTTTGTTTGGCTCATGGACCCTTGAAGTGGAATGCATTGGGATCGCCATAGTCAGCAGACAGTTCTGTTCCTAAAAGAAAACCTCAGCAAGTCCCCCACTAATCCCATTGATCCACAGCAGGCCACAGCCCTCATCAGTCTCTCTGCCACAGTCACAGTTCGGTGATGGCGAGACCCATTCTGAGGGGGATCCCCACTCAGGTCAAGGAGTCTGACAGAAGTAGCATGTGATGTTCCTCTTCTACCTCACATGTCCCAGGCCATTAGTGATGTTTTTTTCAGCTGCATCATCCTTAGGACCCCAGCCGTATCCACCCCATGTGGTTTTAGACTTGAGGAGTTATACTGAACCATAGTCCAAATCTTGCCACCAGCCACATTTCGAGTTTGAACTTATCATGCATGGTTTGATGATGGGAGAAAATTGTTCCTTTGTAAAAATTTAGGGTTGAGGTTATTCAAATTTTCTTTTGACTGAGACTACTGTGGAGTTGCATGTTGTCCCCGTGTTCACGTGGTTTTGATCGTGGTGCTCCGAATTGCTCCCACTTCCAAAAACATGCAGCTGAAGTGAACTGGTGACTCTAAATGACTGCAGGTGTGAATGATTTTATCTGTCAAGGCCTGTCCAGGGTGTACCCCACCTCTCACCCTGTGACTGCTGGGATTAGCTCCAGCTACCCTGTCACCCTTAACTGGAATCAGTGGAGGAGGGAACTCATGAAAACACATGGAGAACATGTAAACTCCACAACTGGGAAGCAATCCCACAACCTTCTTGCTGTGAAGCAACAGTACCAACCACCATGCTACCCTGCAATAAGGTGAAGCCCCAAGAAAACAACTTGCCTCATCAATGTGCAGGCAGGGTACAGTGTTAAATGTTTGCATGACGTGGATGTTGGGTCGGGTTGTAGAAATAAGTGGTTTACGCTCTGTTGTTGGTGAGTAAAGGTATACCTTGACTTCACGGACATGGAATCATTGGATACCTGAATGAGGAATCTGTCCAGTATAATTGCAAATCAAGACACTAAGATCCAGACTTTCAGTGACTTCCTGCACTCAGCCATCAGAAGTGTATCTTTATGCAGTGAAAGTGTTGAACTTGTACAGTACAGTGAATTTTGTCTGGGTCCTTGGCCTTTGAGATTAAGAAGGAGAAGGGCTTCAGGAGCCACTGGACAGAGGTGTTTTGTGATGCCAATATATTTTCAGTCAAACGTAAGTCCACGTCTGTAGGGTCCTGGTGCCTCCTGACTTACTCTACAATTGTAAGATGTGTATGCGAGCCAGTTTCCTGGTGACAACAGGTTTCTTCAGAGAATCCTTGGCTGCCTTTGGAATGACTTTGTGTAAAATGAACGTTTACTTTGGAAGACTCAAAGGAAACATATCACTTGCATTGTGAGGGAGCATCAGCTACAACATGTGTGCATTTGCATAATCAGTGATGCCACAGTTACTTTGAAAAGTTCCTTTTGTAGTTACTTTGTACAGTTACTTCATTACCAGCTTTATACAGTTACTTTATTAGCAGCTGTCAAATATAACCAATAAGGTAACTAGTAATCTAATGTGGTTACTCCTAAGACTGAGTAATAAAGAAAGTAACTGTTGTGTGTTGGGGGGGTGTGGCTGGACATTTTGGTGTTGTTTTCTTTTCTTTGCTCTCCAGGTGGTATGCAAACTGATTTATTGTCTGTGGAGAAGGTGCTGGCAGAAGAGTCCTTCACCCTCATCAACGTGATATGCAGCACCTGTGGATGATGCTCACGTGCAACCTTAAAGACTTTCAGCTGAAGCAGATAATGAGATGGCGTTCTGCATTTAAGCCATGTGTGATTCAAGCAGAATTGCCGGGAACTCGACCTTGTGATGTTCGTTTGTGAGACGCTGAGGACCGCGCCTGGGTTTGACACATCGTGCCTGTGAAGGAGGACGGGTGAGGGACACATGCTGTCAGCACACATCAGAGGTGATTTGATTGTCTGAATAATTGTTAACAGTAATTGGTATTTTGTTACGCAGTGTATGTGAACATTGATGAGAATTGTGCAGCTTGCTTCTCACGGCCGTGGCGTGCGGACAGATGATCCTCCACCTGTTGTGAGAAGCTGCTCATTTACATAAAGCTTAAATTCAGACCTGAATGTGTTGCTGATAGTGTGTGCCTTTGAAGGATATTAGTTGTAGCTGCTGCCTTACCTCACCTTTTCTATCCTTCACAGAGTTGGTTTGTCGTGTCCACCTGGGGGGTGTTTGGCGGTGAACGTGGGTCCAGAGGCGCCGGGCTTCGATCCCTTTGGGCGCTGGAGAGCGCGCCATCCTTCACTCCGCCAGACAGGCGCGTTTTATGTTTGTACACCGAGTATTGCACAAAATTTTATTTGTTATTGGAACCGCTTTCTGGTTATTTTAGTGCTGGGTTCAGTCAGACGCAGGTCCGCTCTTCAACCCGCGTCGACACATAACAGTAACTAATCAGCAAAATAACTTAACTGAGTACTCAATCTTAAAAATAACCTGTCATGATTTTGGCCTTTTTTAAAAAATAAGCTTTTATATATATATATATATATATATATATATATATATATATATATATATATATATATTGGTGCAACTCCTGGGAAGATCAACAATACTTCTTGTTTTGTCTGCTACTTACACAAAACTTTCCTTTATATCTTACACAGCTTTTGTGCTTTCAGAATTCTCCTGACTGCCTATAGTGTGGCGCATTATTATTATTTGCCTTCATTTGAAGAAATTTACAGTCGGGTGATTTTCCAGTTGTGCTCTGATTGTAGGAGCCAGTGTTCAAAATTCATCCAATTAGTGTGAACCAGGCTGGACAAACTGATAAATAACAAATACTTGACAATCTAACTGTTATGTGCTGACGCGGGTCAGAGAACCGAAGCAGCATCTGACAATGGCCCAGCGCTAAATAACCAGAAAGCGGTTCCAAGAAACAAATTTATTCCCCCTCATGTGCAATAATTGGTGTACAACATAAATATTCAGCTGTCTGGCAAGGTGAAGGACAGCGCGCTCTCCAGCGCCCAAATGGATCAAAGCCCGGCACTTCTGGACTCAGATTCACTGCCGAACACCCTCCAGGTGGATACGACAAACTGACTCTGTGAAAGACGGAAAAGGTGAGGCAAGTCAACAGAGCTACAACAAATATCCTTCAGAGGCACACACTATCAGCAACACATTCAGGTATGAATTTAAGCTTTATGTAAATGAGCAGCTTCTCACAACAGGTAGAGGATCATCAATCCGTACGCCACGGCAGTGAGAAGCAAACTGCACAATTCTCATCAATGTTCAAATATACTGCGTAACAAAACGCCAAATTACTATTAATGATTATTCAGACAATAATCACCTCTGATGTGTGCTGACAGCATGTGTCCCTCACCCGTCCTTCACAGGCACGATGTGTCAAACCCTGGCGCGGTCCTCAGCGTCTCACAACCGAACGTCACAAGGTCGAGTTCCCGGCAGTTCTGCTCAAATCACTCATGGCTTAAATGCAGAACGCCATCCCATTATCCGCTTCAGCTGAAAGTCTTTAAGTCTGCACGTGAGCATCATACACAGGTGCTGCAAGTTGTTAGGCCTGCACGTGAACATCCTCCACAGGTGCAGCCAATAGTTCTGATGAGGGTGAAGGACTCTTCCGCCAGCACCTTCTCCACAGAAAAAATCTGTTTGCATACCACCTGGAGAGCAAAGAAAAGAAAACAGCACCAAAATGTCCAGCCAAACCCCCCAACACACAACACTAACCTCGTCCCACTGATTTTACTTCACCTTCCACATGACGGTCATTAAACATCCGATTGCCATCAACACCTGTGTGTCCTCTAATTCTTTCATTTGTCCAAAACAGTCAATAAGGTGGTAAACATGGGCATCACTAACAGCTGGTTGTGCACCACAGCTCGCTGAGATCGCCAACCCGATGTCACCTCCTCACCGAGCCTTCATGGTCGCACTCACGGACACATAAAAAAAAAAATCAAACGTAAACAGTGGAACCGGAAATTTGGCTGACTGCAAAAAAAGAAAAGAAATAAACTGATGTTGACAAACCAATGCATTCTGGGTCAACTTCTTTTTTTCAGGTGGGGGGGGGGGGGTCCATATGGGGTCAGGAGAATTATTTTAATACATTTTTTCTTTGACAGTCCATTGAGTACAAAGTTAGGTGCAGTTTGGCGTCAGGCCTGAGGACAAGTTTTGAACAAGAAAGTTTTGCATAGGTTGCAGTTTTACATGAGAATGTCTGATTATTCAGAATGTGACTGTCAAATTTGAGTCTGAAACATACAATATGGGAGATATGGGCCAAAAGATCTTTTCCTTGATTTTGGTGCCAGCTGCTGGTGGATATTAGTATTTTCTGGTATGTGAGTTACAATATCTGATCTGTACCATCCCGGAACATCAGGCATGGTGTGAGCCAAGCCCAATTCATAAGCCATTAGGCCACACCCCCTTTCATCAAACATGATCTATTTTGGGTAAGCACTGTCAAAAATATTTTCATGTCTTTTTACATGGAAAGTAATGAGATTTTTGATGTTGATGAGATTCACCATCCGGGATGAGACTGGAAAAGTAAGTTTTGCACATTATGGAATTTTGAGTAAAAACATTTGAGGAGTGACTAACATCTGGTGATTTAGTTCAATCTACTGAACATGAAGACTTCATTTTTATCAGTGTGAGATATACAGTTTGAGAGTCATAGGTCAAAATTCAATTTTGCTAGTACAGTGCCTCCTAGTCCTTAAGACTCAGGCACCTATGTTCTGGATGAAACAGGGAGAAACACCACATGGCCAAAATGTCAAAGCTGATGCTCACTCATCTTACTCTCTCTTATTAATTGCTCATTTAATACAAAGCCATTCGAGCAGTACCCAAGGATCCTTCAAAGAGACCGTGTACCAAAGACAGCCAGTAATTGCTCTAAGTCACTGGTTAGGGTCCCATCACACTTAGCAAGAATGAGCAGGAATCAAGCCGAATCAGTCGGAATGGGGAAAAAAGCCAAACATCGAGAAGCAGTCAGGAGGGACAGATATTCTGACAGCCGTGTACGAATGCCAATCGAATACATAGAATGTGGATGGAACCTGCCTCGACTGAGTGGTGCACAGTTCACGTGCATGCTCATGAGTGCCAGCCAAATGTCGTTTGAACACAGTACAAATACTCAGACTGCTGTCAGACATAGACTGCCATATGGGTGTGGTTCGAGTGCTACCCGAGGTCAAGAAAGGGGCGGGGCATGGCAGAGTGAGTGCTGTGGTCTGCTATCTTTTGAAGACCTGCCGTGTCGCCCTGCTGGATTTCGAATGACATCCAACCTATGAACTGATGACATGTAACCCAGGGTCCACTAACGACAGCATTGCTGTAGTGCATGTAAGTGTGTGGTCAGATCATTACGTCCATCAGATCACTGACATGCACACTCGATTTTACCGGTGCAACTGTTATAGCCTGAGCATTCCCCCCCCACACAGTATCTTTAGATTAATGGCTCTCTCTCTACAGTCAACATGCCAGAATGTGGGGTTTGCCCTTGTGTTTATTTTTAGTTATTTCATGTGAGTTATGGCTGGGGTTAGGGAAACTAAAATATTTAGCACCAGCTGTGAAGACACTCTGCATTTGCTTAGGAAATACTGTTTATCAAAAATCCAGAAGCAAAATTTATATGAACTCGAAATAAGTTTTTTATTTTATTTTTTTTAAACCTGCCAGTGGAGAGGTGTTACCAGATCAAATCAAGTGACATCTGGAGCTCCATAACTCCTCAGAACAAACAAACACACAAGCAAAATTAATTGGCAGACCCAAAGCGCCAATCATCAACTGAATAAATGCAACATAAAGTCACTGAAATCTATAAAATGAAGTAACACTGATAAATGAACAAAGATGTGCATATTATGCACACATGATAACCAGACATCCACAGTAAACAGAGGTGAATGGATGGACACTTCCAGATCACAAATATTATAATTTTAGTCTCTTCAAACATGAACCACTGACATCTGGGTGAGATGTCAAACTGGGAAATCTATTAAATCTCTGTCTGTACTGTACCGAGTCTGAAAAGAGCTGATGGAACGTGTTTTCAATGCACTTGGGGATGCTGATGCATGCATGAAGCAAGTTGCATTTAGGGAAAATATAAAAACCAGACAGCAAACTGGAGGAAGTAAGTAGGAAGTATGTCAGAAAAAAAAAAACAGTCAGACAATGTCCCAGTTCCTTACTACACGCTGATGCTCCCAAAATACAAGACACACTACTTCTAAACACTAGTAGTACTATTTTTGATGAAGTTGGTATCTTGTAAAGTAATGTACTGGGCAGTTTGATGCTAACAGGGAATAACAATATGTGGACACATCAACCAAATTTTGTTGAACAAACCTGTGGTTCAGAGTTTTACATATCAAGACAACAGTGTCCATCAACACCAAACACAGCTACAGGTGTAACAGAAAAACCTGATGCTTTTAACACAATATTCCCACAAACATTACAGTGGTTGCCTATCACAAATGTAGACACAAATATACGATATATATTATAATCACCAAGTGGCCTCTGTGTGCGTGCGTGTGTGTGTTTGGCTTCGATCACGCAAAAACCAGGGAGAGCTGACATTTGCCATTTGGTGCGCTTATGTATTTTGGTTCAAAGATGAACACTGCAAAAACGAAACGTTGATAGGACAAATATTTTTTGAGAAATTACCTAACCAGTAAACAATCGACATTGTGCTGCAATGCACCATGGGAGCTTGGGGTTTTAAATGTTACTGTGCTTCATGTTAGTTTAACAGTGTTAGTGTTTTTGATGTATTGTGTTTTTGTAGTTCATTTGGTTTAGTCAGTGTAGTTAATTGTCATGTTGCCATTACCATGAGTGAAATGTGTAGTGCATTTAATGTCTTCCGCTACAGTCTCTGTTTGTCAACTTTAAAGCACCTGCTTACAGCAGAATGCAGAAAAGCCAAAAAGCTTTGCGTGCAATTTTAATCACGCACAAACTGTAGAGAGCTGACATTTGCTGTTTGGTATATTTATGTATTTTGGATCAAGGATGAATTTTGATAGATAATATATGTAGCTTCTCGAAAACTACTAATCCTAAACACTGAACAACGGACACTGATATTTACATTCTGGACTCACACAGCAATCCAGTAGGGGGTGGTAAATCATCTATATATGTAGCTTCTCGAAAACTACTAATCCTAAACACTGAACAACGGACACTGATATTTACATTCTAGACTCACACAGCAATCCAGTAGGGGGTGGTAAATCATCTATATATTACAAGCATGAGTGCATTTGTGTGTGTGTGTGATTTTATTTAGTAAGTTCTAAGTAAGTACATAATATAATTATAAATACTTTAAAAATACATGGATGACAAAAAAGTTAAAACACTTATTTCCATTGCGGTCCATTTAAAAATCAAATGACAACAGAGAAGTAAACAACAACAACAATAATTACAACAACAGTGTGTATATGATAACAACAAGCTAAACAAATTATAAATATATTAAGACAATAAATTAACAGGAAATAAAAGGGTTGAGTTCTTCTTTTAAAAACTGTTGAGGTCTAAGGTTCTAAAAGCATTTCAACTACTTTGCACAATTTATTACCACCCTTGAAAAATGTCAGCTATCTATTTTATAAACACAACCCAATCCCCACAGACAGCACGCTTGTATAGACAGACAGACAGACAGACAGACAGACAGACAGACAGACAGACAGACAGACAGACAGACAGACAGATAGACAGATAGACAGATAGACAGATAGATAGATAGATAGATAGATAGATAGATAGATAGATAGAGTGCAATAATTATTTAAAGAAATTGGGCAGGTGCATAAATTGTTATTGTTGAATACATTTAGCACTAATTACTGGAACACAAAATTGGTTTGGTAAGCTCACTGACCCTTGACCTCCTTAGAGAGGTGAATCCAATCATGAGAAAGGGTATTTAAAGTTGGTCATTTGCAAATGTTTCCCCTCTTTGCATCTCTTCTAATGAGTGGCACCATGGGAGCCTCTAAACAACTCTCAAATGACCTGAAAACAAAGACTGTTCAACATCATGGTTTAGGGGAAGGATACAAAAAGCTATCTCAGAGATTTCAGCTGTCAGTTTCCACTGTGAGGAACATAGTGAGGAAATGGAAGACTGCTAAAGCACATTTGGACAAGCTAGCTTCATTTTGGAATAAGGTGCTGTGGACTGATGAAACTAAATTTGAGTTATTTGGACATAACAAGGGGCGATATGCATGGCTGAAGAAGAACACAGCATTTCAAGAAAAACACTTGCTACCTACAGTAAAATTTGGAGGTGGTTCCATCATGATGTGTGGCTGTGTGGCCAGTGCAGGTACTGGGAAGCTTGTTAAAGTTGAGGGTCACATGGATTTCAGTCAATATCACCAGAATCTTGAGAACAATGTTCATGAATCAGTGACAAAGCTGAAGTTGTGCTGGGGCTGGATCTTTCAACAAGACAACGACTCTAAACACTGCTCAAAATCTACTAAGACATTCATGCAGAGGAACAAGTACAATGTTCTGGAATGACCATCTCAGTCCCCAGATCTGAATATTATTGAAAATCTGTGGTGTGATTTTAAGCGGGCTGTCCAACAAACCTGAAATGTTTTGTAAAGAAGAATGGTCCAAAATACCTTGAACCAGAATCCAGACTCTCATTGGAAGCTATAGGAAGCATTTAGAGGCTGTTATTTCTGCAAAAGGAGGATCTACTGAATATTCATGTATTTTTCTGTTGGGGTTCTCAAATTTATATTTATGCACCTGCCTAATTTTGTTGAAATAATTTTTGCACACTTTCTGTAAATCCTGTAAACTTCATTTCACTTCTCAAATATCAGTGTGTTTATCAATATCAGTGTCTGCTATATGATATATTTAACTGAAATTTCTGATCCAAACAACCAATGATTTATAAAGGAAAATCATGGAAATGATCAGGGGTGACCAAACTTTTACATGCAACACACACACACACACACACACACACACACACACACACACACACACACACACACACACACACACACACACACACACACACACACACACACACACACACACACACACACACACACACACACACACACACACCTACCTTGCATTAATATGTGAATGAAATGAAGACTGCATTGTCCAGGGAGTAATGATAATATAATGGTCATGTCTTGTTTTGGCTCAGACGTTATGCGTCTCTGCACAACAAACACAGTCCTTTTGGAAAGCTGTCAATTTGGATGTTTAATATAAAACATCCTTTTGATCAACAGTGAATGAGCCTTCACGCCAAAGGATTTTTTTCTGGACTCACTTGCTCAGAACCCTTCTGCAATTCGGGCCAGAACCAAACACCTTGTCTGCGGGACAATGTTCAGAACATTCACCACTGTCAAACAATTTGGACTTTACTGGTGTCCATACAATGACATGTGTTTGTGGGACAACTATGTCGGAATGCATCATGGAAAAACGCTGTCAGGTGTGTGTGTGTGTATTCCTGATTCTATGTTCCTCACACCAAGACTTTTTGTCATATTCCTGATTCTGCATTCCTGACACCGTGTCACCGAGTCTTTTTTTGTCATATTCCTGATTCTGCATTCCTGACACCGTGTCACCGAGTCTTTTTTGTCGCATTCCTAATTCTGCATTCCTGACACCGTGTCACAGAGACTTTTTTGTCATATTCCTGATTCTGCGTTCCTGACACCGTGTCACCGAGACTTTTTGTCATATTCCTGATTCTGCATTCCTGACACCATGTCACTGAGTTTTTTTGTCGCATTCCTAATTCTGCATTCCTGACACCGTGTCACCGAGTCTTTTTTTGTCATATTTCTGATTCTGCATTCCTGACACCGTGTCACCGAGACTTTTTGTCATATTCCTGATTCTGCATTCCTGACACAGTATCAATGAGTCTTTTTTTGTGGCATTCCTGATTCTGTGTTCCTGACACCGTGTCACTGAGTCTTTTTTTGTGGCATTCCTGAGTCTGCGTTCCTGACACCGTATCACTGAGTCTTTTTTTGTGGCATTCCTGATTCTGTGTTCCTGACACCGTGTCACTGAGTCTTTTTTTGTGGCATTCCTGAGTCTGCGTTCCTGACACCGTGTCACTGAGTCTTTTTTTGTGGCATACCTGATTCTGCGTTCCTGACACCGTATCACTGAGTCTTTTTTTGTGGCATACCTGATTCTGCGTTCCTGACACCGTGTCACTGAGTCTTTTTTTGTCGCATTCCTAATTCTGCGTTCCTCACACCGTGTCACTGAGTCTTTTTTTGTCGCATTCCTAATTCTGCATTCCTGACACCGTGTCACAGAGACTTTTTTGTCATATTCCTGATTCTGCGTTCCTGACACCATGTCACTGAGTCTTTTTTTGTCATATTCCTGATTCTGCGTTCCTGACACCGTGTCACCGAGACTTTTTGTCATATTCCTGATTCTGCATTCCTGACACCATGTCACTGAGTCTTTTTTTGTCGCATTCCTAATTCTGCATTCCTGACACCGTGTCACCGAGTCTTTTTTTGTCGCATTCCTAATTCTGCGTTCCTGACACCGTGTCACTGAGTCTTTTTTTGTCGCATTCCTAATTCTGCATTCCTGACACCGTGTCACAGAGACTTTTTTGTCATATTCCTGATTCTGCGTTCCTGACACCATGTCACTGAGTCTTTTTTTTGTCGCATTCCTAATTCTGCATTCCTGACACCGTGTCACAGAGACTTTTTTGTCATATTCCTGATTCTGCGTTCCTGACACCATGTCACTGAGTCTTTTTTTGTCGCATTCCTAATTCTGCATTCCTGACACCGTGTCACAGAGACTTTTTTGTCATATTCCTGATTCTGCATTCCTGACACCGTGTCACAGAGACTTTTTTGTCATATTCCTGATTCTGCGTTCCTGACACCATGTCACTGAGTCTTTTTTTGTCATATTCCTGATTCTGCGTTCCTGACACCGTGTCACCGAGACTTTTTGTCATATTCCTGATTCTGCATTCCTGACACCATGTCACTGAGTCTTTTTTTGTCGCATTCCTAATTCTGCATTCCTGACACCGTGTCACCGAGTCTTTTTTTGTCGCATTCCTAATTCTGCATTCCTGACACCGTGTCACCGAGTCTTTTTTTGTCATATTTCTGATTCTGCATTCCTGACACCGTGTCACCGAGACTTTTTGTCATATTCCTGATTCTGCATTCCTGACACCGTATCAATGAGTCTTTTTTTGTGGCATTCCTGATTCTGTGTTCCTGACACCGTGTCACTGAGTCTTTTTTTGTGGCATTCCTGAGTCTGCATTCCTGACACCGTATCACTGAGTCTTTTTTTGTGGCATTCCTGATTCTGCATTCCTGACACCGTATCACTGAGTCTTTTTTTGTGGCATACCTGATTCTGCGTTCCTGACACCGTATCACTGAGTCTTTTTTTGTGGCATACCTGATTCTGCGTTCCTGACACCGTATCACTGAGTCTTTTTTTGTGGCATACCTGATTCTGCGTTCCTGACACCGTGTCACTGAGTCTTTTTTTGTCGCATTCCTAATTCTGCGTTCCTCACACCGTGTCACTGAGTCTTTTTTTGTGGCATTCCTGATTCTGCGTTCCTGACACCGTATCACTGAGTCTTTTTTTGTGGCATTCCTGATTCTGCACTCCTGACACCGTGTCACTGAGTCTTTTTTTGTTGCATTCCTGATTCTGCACTCCTGACACCGTGTCACTGAGTCTTTTTTTGTTGCATTCCTGATTCTGCACTCCTGACACCGTGTCACTGAGTCTTTTTTTGTTGCATTCCTGATTCTGCACTCCTGACACCGTATCACTGAGTCTTTTTTTGTGGCATTCCTGATTCTGCACTCCTGACACCGTGTCACTGAGTCTTTTTTTGTGGCATTCCTGATTCTGTGTTCCTGACACCGTGTCACTGAGTCTTTTTTTGTGGCATTCCTGATTCTGCATTCCTGACACCGTATCACTGAGTCTTTTTTTGTGGCATACCTGATTCTGCGTTCCTGACACCGTATCACTGAGTCTTTTTTTGTGGCATACCTGATTCTGCATTCCTGACACCGTATCACTGAGTCTTTTTTTGTGGCATACCTGATTCTGCGTTCCTGACACCGTATCACTGAGTCTTTTTTTGTGGCATACCTGATTCTGCGTTCCTGACACCGTGTCACTGAGTCTTTTTTTGTCGCATTCCTAATTCTGCGTTCCTCACACCGTGTCACTGAGTCTTTTTTTGTGGCATTCCTGATTCTGCGTTCCTGACACCGTATCACTGAGTCTTTTTTTGTGGCATTCCTGATTCTGCACTCCTGACACCGTGTCACTGAGTCTTTTTTTGTTGCATTCCTGATTCTGCACTCCTGACACCGTATCACTGAGTCTTTTTTTGTGGCATTCCTGATTCTGCACTCCTGACACCGTGTCACTGAGTCTTTTTTGTTGCATTCCTAATTCTGTGTTCCTGACACCGTGTCACTGAGTCTTTTTTTGTGGCATTCCTGATTCTGCACTCCTGACACCGTGTCACTGAATCTTTTTTGTTGCATTCCTAATTCTGTGTTCCTGACACCGTGTCACTGAGTCTTTTTTTGTGGCATTCCTGATTCTGTGTTCCTGACACCGTGTCACTGAGTCTTTTTTTTTGTGGCATTCCTGATTCTGCATTCCTGACACCGTGTCACTGAGTCTTTTTTTGTCATATTCCTGATTCTGCGTTCCTGATTCAAGTAATTTCAAATATCTGCTGGTACAACAAAGACCATCTTGTGTGAATGAATGAATGGATCAGACTCTGGGAATGCTTATCCCTGGATTTCACAGCACCCAGCTACTACAAGCCTTGCTGGATGGGACATGTGGCTTCTCAGGTTCCTTTCCCAGCTAAGGCCAGCACACATGTACTGGCCTTGGTCAAGGGATCCTTAAACTCTGGACCTAATAAACTCTACATGGTGGATCCTTAAACTTTGGATCGAAATAGAAATAAACAAAATCTGGAGTTTTTGTCAAAAGCATTTCCTTTAAGACATTATTGGCATGAATGTCTTTCCATACATCTGAGCTGAGCTCTTGCAACTGTGTTGCACGTCAGGATGTAATTCATAAAGAACACAGGACGTCTCATTTTGGGAGGAAAAAAATGTTTTAGTCAATTGTACTTTATTGTCTGTATTACAGTGTTTAGAAAGAGGTGTCATTTTATTTAAAGCGGCAACTGACTTTGAAGTTATTAATTCTGACTGGACTCTGTCTCGGCAGAGAGCTGCACAGTGTTTGGAGCTGTGCCAATGGAACAGAAGACGATTCTCGTTTCTTGACTGCAACAAGACAAGAGTCCCAGTTAGTGACTTTAATCCACACAAAAGTGACTCACGATTGACATTTTAATGGCTTTGAGGTGTTTAAGAAGTGGACATTCTGCTTCTGAAGAGCAGCGAATCAAAGAAGCAACGAGCCAGCGGATCAAAGCATCGCTTCATTGGTTCATGCTTCAAAGTGGAGTCACGCTGCAGAAGCGGTTGATTACAGAGCCGCTGCAGGGTCTGTAATCAACGTAGAGGAATGGTCATTTTCCAGACAAACACCCTCAAAAACAATGGCTGTTCTGAAGGACCAATAAGGGAATCGTTAAGCAAAAAGACTATTGATATCGGTGGATTGAATCATTTCTTAACAATACCCGAAAAGAACCGGTTCTCGATACCCAGTCCTAATGGAGAGGTTCTTGTCTTTTCCACATTCTGTCTACAGCAGGTGCTTCTAATTTTTAGATGCAGAGACGATGGTGGAAGACATCAAAAGCACTACACTTGTTACTCATGTAATGGCAACATGACACTTAATTAAACTGGCTAAACCAATTGAACTAAAAACACAAATCAATAACACTAACAACACTGTTAAACTAACATGAACCACAATAAGATTTAAAGCCTCAAAACTCGGGACTCCCATGGTGCATTGCAGCACAACATCCATTTTTCAGTGTTAGATAAAATTGTCAGTTTCTCCAAAAATTTGTCCGATTGAAAGAACTACAAAGAGCACCAAAAGTAAAGTAAAAGCAAGAGCTCCAGCTTCTATACGTACATCAGTAAGCTGAATATTTCATTTTATATATGATGAATCAAACGCTGTGACTCACTGACTTTGTCTACAGCGCTGTGAAAAAGTGTTTGGCCCCTTGACCCTTTACATGTTAGATTTTTATTAGGACATCAAAAAACAAAACAAAAATTGAGGCCTTGTATATTAGAATTTCCAAAATCATGCTCTTTAATCACACAGTGAAAGTAAATCTCTAAATCTAAAAATCTAAAAGCCTAAATGATGGTGTGAATAAGTAAGTGCCCCCTTTAGTATAGCACATGTACACCATCACTTTTATATACAGTTTTCTTCTGACAAGTCAGTGTGTTGTGTGGGCCGCCAGAAGAGGAGGTACTGCTGGCCCACCACCAGAGGGCGCCCTGCCTGAAGTGCGGGCTTCAGGCACGAGAGGGCGCTGCCGCCACGGACGCAGCTGGGGGTGACAGCTGTCGCTCATTACCTCTTGACAGCTGTCACCCATCTACTCAACATCATCTCACTCCATAAAGACCAGACGTCATCTCCACCTCGTTGCCGAGATATCATACTTCATAGGAGGTAATATCCTCAGCCTTTTTGGTATTTTCTAAATCTTTCTATTGTGAGTGTTTGCAGGAGTACCGGTCCTTAGTTTGTGGAGGCTGTGCAGGACGGCACTCTTTTTCCTCTGAGGGATCGCTGCAGCATGTATTGAGTGAGAGGTGGAGGTGGCATTCCCACCGTTGTTGTTACTGGGTGTACACACACCCACACTTGACTGTCTTTGTTCTTCGCCAGCAGTACCAGATCCGACAGTCAGGGACGGTGATCACCTGGGAATTCTGGACTTGGCGGCTCCAGTATTTACCAGGTTCTGTGGCGGCGGAAATCTTGTGGTTCCGGCTCTTCTCAGGACAGACGTCTTCTATCCTCGAGCCTGCCCACACGTCACCTTTGTAATTTGACTGTAATGATATTCTGAGATTGTCTGTATGTTCGTTGTGCACATTCATAACATTAAATTGTTACCTTTTGGCTCATCTATTGGCCGTTCATTTGCGCCCCCTGTTGTGGGTCCGTGTCACTACATTTTCACAAGACGGGATGGATACGTAAACATTCCCAAGACACCGACTATGTCTTGGACATTATTTACATGAATTATGAAGAAATACAAACAGTGTGGCACTCTGTGGTAAATCTGTGTGGAGTAGACAGTTCTCAAAAACTGAGTGACTGTATAAGAAGGTGAAGAGTGAGGAAAGCCACCAAGACCAGGACAACCCTGAAGAAGTTATAAACATCTGTGGCTGTGATTGAAGAAATTGTGTATAGTGCAGGTTTTGCATTTTGTGTCACCTCTCCTGCCTTCATAGTGGAGTTGCACAGAGAATAATTTTCTTTCAACAAAACATCAAATCTATACTTGAATCTCCAACGTGCCTTCGGGCAAATTGGAGCTGAACTTTCAAGTGTTTGTTTTTCTTTCTTTTTTTTTTATAGAAACCTTGTCTATACCACTTCATCATGAAGCTGTCTAACTGGTGATGCAACACAGTTTATTGATAAAAATCTAACATGTAAGGGGTCAAGGCAAACACTTTTTCACAGCACTGTACTTGGTGGCTGTTTTTGAAGCTTGTCAAGTATTAATACAACGTACTGGTTGTGGTGATGCAAAACGATTATTGTGCTGTTTTGTCTGTGTCAATTCTGTTTTTGGTTATGACCCATTGAAGTTCAAAGAAATGAGAACAAACCAATACTTTGTGCATTGACTGACATCATGAAATATACACTCAACAAAAATATAAATGCAACACTTTTGGTTTTGCTCCCATTTTGTATGAGATGAACTCAAAGATCTAAAACTTTTTCCACATACACAATATCACCATTTCCCTCAACTATTGTTCACAAACCAGTCTAAATCTGTGATAGTGAGCACTTCTCCTTTGCTGAGATAATCCATCCCACCTCACAGGTGTGCCATATCAAGATGCTGATTAGACACCATGATTAGTGCACAGGTGTGCCTTAGACTGCCCACAATAAAAGGCCACTCTGAAAGGTGCAGTTTTATCACACAGCACAATGTCACAGATGTCGCAAGATTTGAGGGAGCGTGCAATTGGCATGCTGACAGCAGGAATGTCAACCAGAGCTGTTGCTCGTGTATTGAATGTTCATTTCTCTACCATAAGCCGTCTCCAAAGGCGTTTCAGAGAATTTGGCAGTACATCCAACCAGCCTCACAACCGCAGACCACGTGTAACCACACCAGCCCAGGACCTCCACATCCAGCATGTTCACCTTCAAGATCGTCTGAGACCAGCCACTCGGACAGCTGCTGGAACAATCGGTTTGCATAACCAAAGAATTTCTGCACAAACTGTCAGAAACCGTCTCAGGGAAGCTCATCTGCATGCTCGTCGTCCTCATCGGGGTCTCGACCTGACTCCAGTTCGTCGTCGTAACCGACTTGTGTGGGCAAATGCTCACATTCGCTGGCATTTGGCACGTTGGAGAGGTGTTCTCTTCACAGATGATGCAAAGGAGAAGTGCTCACTATCACAGATTTAGACTGGTTTGTGAACAATATTTGAGGGAAATGGTGATATTGTGTATGTGGAAAAAGTTTTAGATCTTTGAGTTCATCTCATACAAAATGGGAGCAAAACCAAAAGTGTTGCGTTTATATTTTTGTTGAGTATATGATCACGGTCACACACAGCCTGATCATTTCTAATGAACTGACCATTCTAATTCATAGTAATACTACAATGACTTTTAATGTTTTACTGCTAGACATATAGAGGAACCTCTGGCCTTCATTTATTTATTTATATGTACTTACTCTCCAGCAATTACATGATTGGAATATCGCGTCTCATGTTCATTCAAATTCTTGATAACTGTGACTTTGGATGCTTCTCCACACGGGGAACCTCTGGCCAGCGTCTTGTTTTGTTTTACTGGTCAGCAACTGCATAACTGTATTACCACATCTCATAGCTAATCATCATGCAAATTGTGATTTTATGCAGTTGTATGGTTGTATAATAATGGAACTTGTGTTTTGCGCTGGTAATTCTAAAACAACAACACTAAACATGGAGATGCAGATATTTGTACATGTCTGCAGAACAACTGTACACACACACACCTGTGCAAAAAGTGATTTAACATGACTGGTTGCAGTACTTTATAATGATGACAGCGGCGATGGTGAAATGGAGGAACTGACCACCCTTTGTTTGCTTCTTTGATAATAAAATCCCTAAATGCTGATGAAAGCATCTTTTAAAAGTCAATCACATGCTTTCTGTGTTATTATTTTGGACCAGCTGTTCTCACCAAAACTCAAAATTCACAATTGTGAAACTGAGTATGTTGTTTGGGGCATCATAGGCTTTTGTTTGGCCACATTTTCACACCCACCCCAGATGTAGGTCATGGTCTCAGAAATCCAAAGGGGTATTGATTACATGGCCCATGGCCTAATAAACCAGCCAATGGAGCCTGTAATCTTTACGTTACTTATCCTGTCTGGCAAAAAACTCAAAAAGCACATACTGGTAGAATGTCATTTTTTCAAGCAACATGTAAAATAACCTGAAGATGTTCAATAAGAATTTTCAAAGCAAAACTGTAGCTGAAAGTATGTTTTATTAAGTACATTATAAATCCTGCTGCTCACATTATTCTGAAGGTCCACTGGTCCAAAGGTTCCTAAAGAAGGTGGGTCAGCTAGTCAGCGAGCAGGCTAACAACATGCAGTCATGGAAATATAGACCTGGAATGGATGCCATGTGACTAGCGGCATGCTGCACGGCAGCCATTGCTAAGGGTGGACAAGCCTACTTTTAAAACTTTTATTAAAATCTGTTAACAAATAGCGACAATAGAGCGAAAAAAGCAGCACAGTTTGTCATAATTTCCCCAAATTTCTGCATTTTACATAAAAGTTTTTTTTCACCCACACATGCATAGGTTCATTGGAAAGAGCTTTCAAAGGGCTTTAAAACAAGCCTACATTTATTAAAATCCATTAAGAAATAGCGACGCTAGTGCAAAAAAAGCGGTCAGTTTATTGATGATCTGCACATCTCCACCCTTAGTAATGGCGCCTTCCTGTCCTGAGCGACGCTAATAGATTGAGGTGCGCACGTCCATTCCAGGTCTATATTTACATGCTAAGCTCATTATAGACACATTGTTATACAAAGACTGGAAATAAAATAAGGATTATAGACAAATTTATTAGCTGTGATCATAAGTATATTTTAATTATCAACTCAGAAGCAAGTTGTTATTTGAGAGTTTATATACTTCATTAATTAGATAAACTGATTAAACTATATATTTAAATTATTTTTTATTTTGGGTCATTTTGGCTGGATTAGAGTGGATTCAGAGTATGTCACTGTTGGTGTTTTTCAGTTTGTGCTTCAAAGCCCGTGTTTATGTGGACTTTGTTTCTCACATGTCTCCTGTTGTGGTCTGTTCCCTGTCGTCTTATGTCCTGTCTGTTAGACTGTGTGCTTTTCCTTTATTTCACACATGAGCCTTTCTTGAATTCTTCTTTAGTTTAGTAATTATTTCAGGTTTGTTTAAGGCTCTACTCGCCCCGGGGTTCTCTGCGGTTTAATGTTCCACTCTGTCTGTCCCTGTCACTTGGTGGTTCTCACAGCTGTGTCTCATCACAATCCTCAAACCTTCTGCTCGCCATCTTGTTACATGTCACTAGTTTAAGTTTATCACTGTTCGGCCTTCACTTTGCTGGGTTATCCCGGTTTGTTTGGCTCTGTTGTTAGTCTTTAGGTCTGTCTTTGCTCATCTCCCCTTGCCCTGGTTTTGCTCTCTCCTCCTCGGTTCCTGGTTGTTCCTGATTATCTACTTCAGTGTCAGGAAATAACACTTTACATTTTACTTCTGATGGTCTCTGTCTGAAACTCTGGGTTCAATTCCTCACAGGTTGTAAGTCTCCTGTCCAAATGTCTCATCACCAGTCTGTCAGCAGCACAAAGGTCTCCACATTTTGTGTGTTTGGTAGCTTTGGTGTGAGGAAGCAGTCAATGACACTTGTATGGGGACTGAAGATTCAAGGAGGTGTTTGGTTGCCTGAAGAATAAGAAACAAAATTGTCCTGATGTGTCCCTCCTCAAAGTGGACGGGGTTTTTTTTACGGGTATAAATGGTGTCAGCTGAGCATCAAGGTTGACAAACAAAATGATGTGTTCTGTCTTGGTGGCTTCCCTCACTAGTCTCCTTTCAGCACGGTCACTCAGTTTTTGAGAATCACCTCTTTCACACAGATTTCCCAGCCAGGACCAAACTGTATTTCTTGATGATTGTGTCAGGATCTCAGAGCAGCTGAGGCACAATGCAGACTCTCAATATAAAATATTAAAGACTTTATAATAAATTCAGGCTGTGGTCTGGTACACAAAGAACCAGACAGTGAGGTGAAGGTACAGGCAGGTGTAAGGCAATGGCGTCATCAAAAATAACCAGACTGAGGTCAAGAGCATGGCAAACAGCAGCAAGTGGGCAGAGACAAAAATGAGGTCGAAGAAACAAGCACGGTTGGGCACGGTGAGGCAATGAGGCAATACATGGTGAATAATTAGGCAGTGATTTGAAACAGGTGCAGTGAGCTGGCAGGAAGGGGGCGTGGACAAACAGAGATGAGAGACAAGGCAAGAGAGTGAAGTAACAAGAGGGCAAGGAGAAGACAAACAAAACAGGGCATGGCCAACAGGAACGAGGAAGTGCTGGTGAAGGGCAAGAGAGTGTAGTGATCAGAGGGTGTGACAGTGATACAAAATAAACTGGGTGTGAAAGATGAGAACAAAGATGAGAAGGAACAGACAAGGGAGTGCAGTGACATAACCACAAACTAATAATACTAAAATATCCAGACTGAGAAAAAAAAGGTAACAAGTAAACCAAAAGCTAAAACTAGGATGGGACTGATGAGTGGAAAACATATAAAACACAAAATAATTAGACAAACAGTTCAGTGGAAAACCTGCCAAATAAAAACTGTGAGCAAAGCAATCATGAACAAAATCAAAGACAGTGGATCAAAGACTAACAAAACAAGAATGGCACTAAACATGTGGAGAACAGAAACAAGCTGCGAAAAAAGCAAAATAAACAGATGATCAAAAACCAAATCAAAGATATCAATACAGAAAGGCAGATAGAAAATAAAGGTCAAGACCTGAGCAGGGTGCAAATCCTGACAGATTGATGTAAATGAAGTCTAAGACAATATTCAGTGACTTGGAAATGTTCATGTGTTCATCAGCTGACAGTAGAAGTGATGATTCAGCCCTTATATTTAGACTCAATTGACTGCCCCACATTTTTTGGAATGTGTTTCAGGCCTTAAATGCAGGAATGGACGAAGATCAACAAATGAAATGAAGATGACTTCGGGAGGAAAAAAAACATGAAATATTTGGGTTCATTCAGTCTGCAACAAAACAAAAGTCAAAGGAAATATAAGAATCACTGTGATATATATATATATATATATATATATATACACAAACACACACACATACATACATACACAAGCTTTTTTATTTTCCATATTGTCCCAATATTGTGCTGCGAGCTGCAAATTGTTTGCCTTCTATTAAACTTAAATGATCACAAAAAAGGCCAAACTTAATATTAACACAGAGATGAAGACACAGCAGGCAAATGGAAGCAGACGATGATCAAAAAGTCCCTCAGTGGGGGTTGGGAGGGAGGAAGTCCATGAAAAGACAAACATAATTTGGTGGCAGGCTGAGAAGTCTCAGAAATGGAATTAAAGAGCAGCGGTGCAGGTCATCTTACAGAGATACTATGCGGTAGGTTTCTATGTATGGCCTCACCAAGGTCATGAGGTCAAAGGTCAGAGGTGTTTGGTGAGCTCTGCAGGAGAAAGAACAAAGGTCCAAGTCTTTAAAAGGTCCTGATGCTTTCTGACTTATACAACCCCTGGCAAAAATGATGGAATCACCGGCCTCGGAGGATGTTCATTCAGTTGTTTAATTTTGTAGAAAAAAAGCAGATCACAGACATGACACAAAACTAAAGTCATTTCAAATGGCAACTTTCTGGCTTTAAGAAACACTATAAGAAATCAAGAAAAAAAGATTGTGGCAGTCAGTAACGGTTACTTTTTTTAGACCAAGCAGAGGAAAAAAATATGGAATCACTCAATTCTGAGGAAAAAATTATGGAATCACCCTGTAAATTTTCATCCCCAAAACTAACACCTGCATCAAATCAGATCTGCTCGTTAGTCAGCATCTAAAAAGGAGTGATCACACCTTGGAGAGCTGTTGCACCAAGTGGACTGACATGAATCATGGCTCCAACACGAGAGATGTCAATTGAAACAAAGGAGAGGATTATCAAACTCTTAAAAGAGAGTAAATCATCACGCAATGTTGCAAAAGATGTTGGTTGTTCACAGTCAGCTGGGTCTAAACTCTGGACCAAATACAAACAACATGGGAAGGTTGTTAAAGGCAAACATACTGGTAGACCAAGGAAGACATCAAAGCGTCAAGACAGAAAACTTAAAGCAATATGTCTCAAAAATCGAAAAATGTACAAGAAAACAAATGAGGAACGAATGAGAGGAAACTGGAGTCAACGTCTGTGACCGAACTGTAAGAAACCACCTAAAGGAAATGGGATTTACATACAGAAAAGCTAAACAAAAGCCATCATTAACACCTAAACAGAAAAAAAACAAGGTTACAATGGGCTAAGGAAAAGCAATCGTGGACTGTGGATGACTGGATGAAAGTCATATTCAGTGATGAATCTGGAATCTGCATTGGGCAAGGTGATGATGCTGGAACTTTTGTTTGGTGCCGTTCCAATGAGATTTATAAAGATGACTGCCTGAAGAGAACATGTAAATTTCCACAGTCATTGATGATATGGGGCTGCATGTCAGGTAAAGGCACTGGTGAGATGGCTGTCATTACATCATCAATAAATGCACAAGTTTATGTTGATATTTTGGACAACTGAAAGGATGTTTGGGGATGTTTCAAGATGATAATGCATCTTGCCATAGAGCAAAAACTGCAAAAACATTCCTTGTAAAAGACACATAGGGTCAATGTCATGGCATAGGGTCAGTGTCAACAAGTAGATCTGATTTGATGCAGGTGTTAGTTTTGGGGGATGAAAATTTACAGGGTGATTCCATAATTTTTTCCTCAGAATTGAGTGATTCCATATTTTTTTCCTCTGCTTGGTCTAAAAAAGTAACCGTTACTGACTGCCACAATCTTTTTTTCTTGATTTCTTATAGTGTTTCTTAAAGCCAGAAAGTTGTCATTTGAAATGACTTTAGTTTTGTGTCATGTCTGTGATCTGCTTTTTTTCTACAAAATTAAACAACTGAATGAACATCCTCCGAGGCCGGTGATTCCATAATTTTTGCCAGGGGTTGTATTATGGTTGTCAGACTTGGGTTCAAATCTATGTGGTTTTGCTGTTGTCTCTTTTGTCGGGCGTCTCTCCCCATCTTAGTTTCATTTTTTCCTGTCTTCTGTCCCGCGCTCCCCCCCTCCCACCACCACCCTGACAGAGAGTTGTTGATGGTTTTTGGAACAGTGTGCTGGTGTTTCTTTAAATCGTACATTTGATTTTTTTTTTTGGAACGGTGTGCTGGTGTTTCTTTAAATCGTACATTTGATTTTTTTTTTTGGAACGGTGTGCTGGTGTTTCTTTAAATCGTACATTTTATTTTTTTTTTTTGGAACGGTGTGCTGGTGTTTCTTTAAATCGTACATTTTATTTTTTTTTTTTTGGAACGGTGTGCTGGTGTTTCTTTAAATCGTACATTTGATTTTTTTTTTTGGAACGGTGTGCTGGTGTTTCTTTAAATCGTACATTTGATTTTTTTTTTTGGAATGGTGTGCTGGTGTTTCTTTAAATCGTACATTTGATTTTTTTTTTTTTGGAACGGTGTGCTGGTGTTTCTTTAAATCGTACATTTGATTTTTTTTTTTTGGAATGGTGTGCTGGTGTTTCTTTAAATCGTACATTTGATTTTTTTTGGAATGGTGTGCTGGTGTTTCTTTAAATCGTACATTTGATTTTTTTTGGAACGGTGTGCTGGTGTTTCTTTAAATCGTACATTTGATTTTTTTTGGAATGGTGTGCTGGTGTTTCTTTAAATCGTACATTTGATTTTTTTTTGGAACGGTGTGCTGGTGTTTCTTTAAATCATACATTTGATTTTTTGGGAACGGTGTGCTGGTGTTTCTTTAATCGTACATTAGTTTTTTTGGAACGTGTGCAGGTGTTTTTGGCTTCGTCAAATCAGGACCTTCAGCATGCACTGGGACAGTTTGCAGCCGAGTGTGAAGCGTCCGGGATGAAAATCAGCACCTCCAAATCCGAGGACATGGTTCTCGACCGGAAAAAGGTGCTTTGCCCTCTTCAGGTCGGTGGAGTGTCCTTGCCTCAAGTGGAGTTTAAGTATCTCCGGGTCTTGTTCACGAGTGAGGGACGGATGGAGCGTGAGATCGATAGACGGATCGGTGCAGCGTCTGCAGTGATGCGGTTGCTGTATTGGACCTTCGTGGTGAAGAGAGAGCTGAGTAGGGGGGCAAAGCTCTCGATTTACCGATCGATCTACATTCCGATCCTCACCTATGGTCATGAGATTTGGCTCATGACCAAAAGAATGAGATCGCGAGTACAAGCGGCCGAGATGAGTTTCCTCCGCAGGGTGGCTGGGCGCTCGCTTAGAGATAGGTTGAGGAGCTCGGTCACTCGGGAGTAGCTAGGAGTCGAGCCGCTGCTCCTCCACGTCGAAAGGAGTCAGTTGAGGTGGCTCGGGCATCTTTTCCGGATGCCCCCTGGACGCCTCGCTGGAGAGGTGTTCCGGGCATGTCCCAGGACACGCTGGAGGGGCTACATCTCTCGGCTGGCTTGGGAACGCCTTGGGGTTCCCCCGGAGGAGCTGGGGGAGGTGTGTGTGGATCGGGAGGTCTGGGCGGTTTTGCTTGAGCTGCTGCCCCCGCGACCCGACTCCGGATAAAGCGGAAGAAAATGGATGGATGGAGGGATGGATTTTTTTTGGAACGGTATGCTGGTGTTTCTTTAATCGTACATTAGTTTTTTGAAATGGTGTGCTGGTGTTTCTTTAATTGTACATTTGTTTTTGTTTTTTTGGAACGTGTGCATGTGTTTCTTTAATCGTACATTTGGTTTTTTTTGGAATGGTGTGCTGATGTTTCTTTAATCGTACATTTGTTTTTTGGAACAGTGTGCTGGTGTTTCATTAACTGCACATTAGTTTTTTGTGGGGTTTTTTTTTGGAAAGGTGTGCTGGTGTTTCTTTAATCGTACATTTGTTTTTTGTTTTTTGCTGGGAGTGCCCTGGCATGGCTGACATCATACTTGACCAGTCATTCTAACTGTGTTTTGTACAGTAACACTACCTCTAACCTTAGTGACATGAATTTTGGGGTTCCACAAGGATCTGTCTTAGGCCTCCTGCTTTACTCCCTTTTTTAGCACTGTTGTCGTGCGTTACCTGTGCTGCTCCACAGCCTGTCTAGTGGATTTTTATTTTGTTTTAGCACTGTTGTCGTGCGTTGCCTGTGCTGCTCCACAGCCTGTCTAGTGTCGGATTCCCTGTTTGGGAATCCGCTAGCTTAGCGTAGCTACTAGCTCTTA
Organism: Thalassophryne amazonica; assembly: GCF_902500255.1. Classification (NCBI taxonomy): domain Eukaryota; kingdom Metazoa; phylum Chordata; class Actinopteri; order Batrachoidiformes; family Batrachoididae; genus Thalassophryne; species Thalassophryne amazonica. The sequence continues at coordinate 1,713,331 of NC_047121.1, forward strand.
GCCGTTTTAGCATGGCGGCTTCTCCTGTCTCTCCCGTACTTTTCTGCTCTGGGTGTGAAATGTTTAGTTATTCCTCGGCCTCTTTTAGCAGTAACGGTACTTGTAATAAGTGCAGCTTATTCGTAGCTTTGGAGGCCAGGCTGGGCGAATTGGAGGCTCGGCTCCGCACCGTGGAAAATTCTACAGCTAGCCAGGCCCCTGTAGTCGGTGCGGACCAAGGTAGCTTAGCCGCCGTTAGTTCCCCCCTGGCAGACCCCGTGCAGTCGGGAAGGCAGGCTGACTGGGTGACTGTGAGGAGGAAGCGTAGCCCTAAACAGAAGCCCCGTGTACACCGTCAACCCGTTCACATCTCTAACCGTTTTTCCCCACTCGACGATACACTCGCCGAGGATCAAACTCTGGTTATTGGCGACTCTGTTTTGAGAAATGTGAAGTTAGCGACACCAGCAACCATTGTCAATTGTCTTCCGGGGGCCAGAGCAGGCGACATCGAAGGACATTTGAAATTGCTGGCTAAGGCTAAGCGTAAATTTGGTAAGATTGTAATTCACGTCGGCAGTAATGACACTCGGTTACGCCAATCGGAGGTCACTAAAATTAACATTGAATCGGTGTGTAACTTTGCAAAAACAATGTCGGACTCTGTAGTTTTCTCTGGGCCCCTCCCCAATCAGACCGGGAGTGACATGTTTAGCCGCATGTTCTCCTTGAATTGCTGGCTGTCTGAGTGGTGTCCAAAAAATGAGGTGGGCTTCATTGATAATTGGCAAAGCTTCTGGGGAAAACCTGGTCTTGTTAGGAGAGACGGCATCCATCCCACTTTAGAGGGAGCAGCTCTCATTTCTAGAAATCTGGCCAATTTTTTGGGATCCTCCAGGCTGTGACTGTCTAGCGTTGGGACCAGGAGGCAGAGTTGTAGTCTTACACACCTCTCTGCAGCTTCTCTCCCCCTGCCGTCCCCCTATTGCCCCATCCCCGTAGAGACGGTGCCTGCTCCCAGACCACCAATAACTAGCAAAAATCTATTTAAGCATAAAAATTCAAAAAGAAAAAATAATATAGCACCTTCAATTGCACCACAGACTAAAACAGTTAAATGTGGTCTATTAAACATTAGGTCTCTTTCTTCTAAGTCCCTGTTGGTAAATGATATAATAATTGATCAACGTATTGATTTATTCTGCCTAACAGAAACTTGGTTACAGCAGGATGAATATGTTAGTTTAAATGAGTCAACACCCCCGAGTCACACTAACTGTCAGAATGCTCGTAGCACGGGCCGGGGCGGAGGATTAGCAGCAATCTTCCATTCCAGCTTATTAATTAATCAAAAACCTAGACAGAGCTTTAATTCATTTGAAAGCTTGTCTCTTAGTCTTGTCCATCCAAATTGGAAGTCCCAAAAACCAGTTTTATTTGTTATTATCTATCGTCCACCTGGTCGTTACTGTGAGTTTCTCTGTGAATTTTCAGACCTTTTGTCTGACTTAGTGCTTAGCTCAGATAATTATAGTGGGCGATTTTAACATCCACACAGATGCTGAGAATGACAGCCTCAACACTGCATTTAATCTATTATTAGACTCTATCGGCTTTGCTCAAAAAGTAAATGAGTCCACCCACCACTTTAATCATATTTTAGATCTTGTTCTGACTTATGGTATGGAAATAGAAGACTTAACAGTATTCCCTGAAAACTCCCTTTTGTCTGATCATTTTTTAATAACATTTACATTTACCCTGATGGACTACCCTGCAGTGGGGAATAAGTTTCATTACACTAGAAGTCTTTCAGAAAGCGCTGTAACTAGGTTTAAGGATATGATTCCTTCTTTATGTTCTCTAATGTCATATAACAACACAGAGCAGAGTAGCTACCTAAACTCTGTAAGGGAGTTAGAGTATCTTGTCAATAGTTTTACATCCTCATTGAAGACAACTTTGGATGCTGTAGCTCCTCTGAAAAAGAGAGCTTTAAATCAGAAGTGTCTGACTCCGTGGTATAACTCACAAACTCGTAGCTTAAAGCAGATAACCCGTAAGTTGGAGAGGAAATGGCGTCTCACTAATTTAGAAGATCTTCACTTAGCCTGGAAAAAGAGTTTGTTGCTCTATAAGAAAGCCCTTCGTGAAGCTAGGACATCTTTCTACTCATCACTAATTGAAGAAAATAAGAACAACCCCAGGTTTCTTTTCAGCACTGTAGCCAGGCTGACAAAGAGTCAGAGCTCTATTGAGCTGAGTATTCCATTAACTTTAACTAGTAATGACTTCATGACTTTCTTTGCTAACAAAATTTTGACTATTAGAGAAAAAATTACTCATAACCATCCCAAAGATGTATCGTTATCTTTGGCTGCTTTCAGTGATGCCGGTATTTGGTTAGACTCTTTCTCTCCGATTGTTCTGTCTGAGTTATTTTCATTAGTTACTTCATCCAAACCATCAACATGCTTATTAGACCCCATTCCTGCCAGGCTGCTCAAGGAAGTCCTACCATTATTTAATGCTTCAATCTTAAATATGATCAATCTATCTTTGTTAGTTGGTTATGTACCACAGGCCTTTAAGGTGGCAGTAATTAAACCATTACTTAAAAAGCCATCACTTGACCCAGCTATCTTAGCTAATTATAGGCCAATCTCCAACCTTCCTTTTCTCTCAAAGATTCTTGAGAGGGTAGTTGTAAAACAGCTAACTGATCACCTGCAGAGGAATGGTCTATTTGAAGAGTTTCAGTCAGGTTTTAGAATTCATCATAGTACAGAAACAGCATTAGTGAAGGTTACAAGTGATCTTCTTATGGCTTCGGACAGTGGACTTATCTCTGTGCTTGTTCTGTTGGACCTCAGTGCTGCTTTTGATACTGTTGACCATAAAATTTTATTACAGAGATTAGAGCATGTCATAGGTATTAAAGGCATTGCGCTGCGGTGGTTTGAATCATATTTGTCTAATAGATTACAGTTTGTTCATGTAAATGGGGAATCTTCTTCACAGACTAAAGTTAATTATGGAGTTCCACAAGGTTCTCTGCTAGGACCAATTTTATTCACTTTATACATGCTTCCCTTGGGCAGTATTATTAGACGGTATTGCTTAAATTTTCATTGTTACGCAGATGATACCCAGCTTTATCTATCCATGAAGCCAGAGGATACGCACCAATTAGCTAAACTGCAGGATTGTCTTACAGACATAAAGACATGGATGACCTCTAATTTCCTGCTTTTAAACTCAGATAAAACTGAAGTTATTGTACTTGGCCCCACAAATCTTAGAAGCATGGTGTCTAACCAGATCGTTACTCTGGATGGCATTTCCCTGATCTCTAGTAATACTGTGAGAAATCTTGGAGTTATTTTTGATCAGGATATGTCATTCAAAGCGCATATTAAACAAATATGTAGGACTGCCTTTTTGCATTTACGCAATATCTCTAAAATCAGAAAGGTCTTGTCTCAGAGTGATGCTGAAAAACTAATTCATGCATTTATTTCCTCTAGGCTGGACTATTGTAATTCATTATTATCAGGTTGTCCTAAAAGTTCCCTAAAAAGCCTTCAGTTGGTTCAGAATGCTGCAGCTAGAGTACTGACGGGGACTAGCAGGAGAGAGCATATCTCACCCGTGTTGGCCTCCCTTCATTGGCTTCCTGTTAATGCTAGAATAGAATTTAAAATTCTTCTTCTTACTTATAAGGTTTTGAATAATCAGGTCCCATCTTATCTTAGGGACCTCGTAGTACCATATTACCCCATTAGAGCGCTTCGCTCTCAGACTGCGGGCTTACTTGTAGTTCCTAGGGTTTGTAAGAGTAGAATGGGAGGCAGAGCCTTCAGCTTTCAGGCTCCTCTCCTGTGGAACCAGCTCCCAATTCAGATCAGGGAGACAGATACCCTCTCTACTTTTAAGATTAGGCTTAAAACTTTCCTTTTCGCTAAGGCTTATAGTTAGGGCTGGATCGGGTGACCCTGGACCATCCCTTAGTTATGTTGCTTTAGACGTAGACTGTGTTTCATAATTATTGTATGGCCTTGCCTTGCAATGTGGAGCGCCTTGGGGCAACTGTTTGTTGTGATTTGGCGCTATACAAGAAAAAAGTTGATTGATTGATTGATATAGCACCCCTTGGGAACATATTGCAGCATTTTGGGATTACCTTTCACTGCTATGCAGATGATACTGTTATACATGCCGGTAACTGCTCGTAATGTCGTTCACATAAAATCCTTAGAAGATTGCCTTGCAGTAGTGAGAAGTTGGATGTCTAGAAACTTCCTACTTTTAAACTCTGATAAGACTGAAATGATGGTTCTTGGTCCAGTGAGACATCGGTATCAATTTGACCAGTTAACACTCAGCCTCGGCTCGTGTGTCATACATCACACTGACAAAGTGAGGAACCTTGGGGTAATTTTTGATCCTTCATTGTCCTTTGGCCTCCACATTAGAGATATTATGAGGACTGCTTTCTTCCACCTGCAAAATATAGCGAAGATTCGTCCCATCCTGTCTATGGCTGATGCTGAGACCCTGATCCATGCATTTATCTCTTCTACATTGGACTACTGCAATGTTCTATTTTCTGGTTAACCCCAGTCTAGCATTAGGGGTCTCCACCCCCCTACCTAGCTGACCTAATTAAACCTTAAGTACCGGCCCGGGCTTTACGTTCTCAGGGTGCAGGACTACTTTGTGTCCCTAAGGTGAATAAGAAGTCTGTGGGTCACAGAGCTTTCTCTTATCGTGTCCCTGTTCTGTGGAATGATCTCCCTGCGTCAATAAAACAGTCAGATTCTGTGGAGATTTTCAAGTCCAGACTTAAGACACACTTCTTTTCCCTTTCATATGGCTAGCATATTGGTACAGTTTTGTTTTACGCTTTTTACTCTTAATTCATTTATTAGTAATTGGAGTGGGCTGCGGCCTCAACTTTACCTAAATTCTGGGTCTTTTAGTGAAGTTTAGGGCTGGTGGCCGGCGATCACCTTAGTATTTCTATACAGTAGTATAGTATAGTATACAGTATTTCTTGTCTTTCTGATGCCTGATTCTGTTTTTTCTCTCTGTTTAAGGTGCAGCTCCATCCAGAGATGGGAGTTGTATTCGTGTTGGCGATCCTCCTGTCCTGTGCGCCAATAGCATTTCTTGTATATTCGTCCGTGAATTGTTCTGTAATTTATGTTTGTATCATGGCCCAAGCAAATAAATAAATTAAATGAAATTGGAATGTATGCTGGTGTTTCTTTAATCATATATTTGGTTTTTGGTGGGGGGGGTTGGAACAGTGTGCTGGTGTCTCTTTAATCATACATTTGGTTTTTGGTGGGGGGGGTTTGGAACAGTGTGCTGGTGTCTCTTTAATCGTACATTTGTTTTTTTTTTGTTTTTTTTTTTGGAACAGTGTGCTGGTGTCTCTTTAATCGTACATTTGTTTTGGGGGTTTGGAACGGTGTGCTGGTGTCTCTGTAATCGTACATTTGTTTTTAGGGGGTTTTTTTGGAACGGTGTGCTGGTGTTTCTTTAATCGTACATTTGTTTTTGGGGGTTTTTTGGAACGGTGTGCTGGTGTCTCTTTAATCGTACATTTGTTTTTTTGTTTTTTTTTTTGGAATGGTGTGCTGGTGTTTCTTTAATCGTACATTTGTTTTTTGTTTTTTTTTTTGGAATGGTGTATTGGTGTTTCTTTAATCGTACATTTGTTTTTTTTTTTTTTTTTTTGGAATGGTGTGCTGGTGTTTCTTTAATCGTACATTTGTTTTTTTTTGTTTTTTTTGGAATGGTGTATTGGTGTTTCTTTAATCGTACATTTGTTTTTTGTTTTTTTTTTGGAATGGTGTATTGGTGTTTCTTTAATCGTACATTTGTTTTTTGTTTTTTTTTTTGGAATGGTGTATTGGTGTTTCTTTAATCGTACATTTGTTTTTTGTTTTTGTTTTGGAATGGTGTATTGGTGTTTCTTTAATCGTACATTTGTTTTTTGTTTTGTTTTTTTTTGGAATGGTGTATTGGTGTTTCTTTAATCGTACATTTGTTTTTTGTTTTTTTTTTTGGAATGGTGTATTGGTGTTTCTTTAATCGTACATTTGTTTTTTGTTTTTTTTTGGAATGGTGTGCTGGTGTTTCTTTAATCGTACATTTGTTTTTTTTTTTGTTTTTTTTTGGAATGGTGTATTGGTGTTTCTTTAATCGTACATTTGTTTTTTTGTTTTTTTTTGGAATGGTGTATTGGTGATTCTTTAATTGTACATTTGTTTTTTGTTGTTTTTTTTTGGAATGGTGTATTGGTGATTCTTTAATCGTACATTTGTTTTTTGTTTGTTTTTTTGGAATGGTGTATTGGTGATTCTTTAATCGTACATTTGTTTTTTGTTTGTTTTTTTGGAATGGTGTATTGGTGATTCTTTAATCGTACATTTGTTTTTTTTTTGTTTTTTTTTTGGAATGGTGTATTGGTGATTCTTTAATCGTACATTTGTTTTTTTTTGTTTTTTTTTTGGAATGGTGTATTGGTGATTCTTTAATCGTACATTTGTTTTTTGTTTTTTTTTGGAATGGTGTATTGGTGATTCTTTAATCGTACATTTGTTTTTTGTTTTTTTTTGGAATGGTGTATTGGTGATTCTTTAATCGTACATTTGTTTTTTGTTTTTTTTTGAAATGGTGTGCTGGTGTTTCTTTAATCGTACATTTGTTTTGTTTTTTTTGTTTTTTTTTGGAATGGTGTATTGGTGATTCTTTAATCGTACATTTGTTTTTTGGTTTTTTTTGGAATGGTGTATTGGTGATTCTTTAATCGTACATTTGTTTTTTTTTGTTTTTTTTTTGGAATGGTGTATTGGTGTTTCTTTAATCGTACATTTGTTTTTTTTTTTGTTTTTTTTGGAATGGTGTATTGGTGATTCTTTAATCGTACATTTGTTTTTTTTTTGTTTTTTTTGGAATGGTGTATTGGTGATTCTTTAATCGTACATTTGTTTTTTGTTTTTTTTTTAGAATGGTGTATTGGTGATTCTTTAATCGTACATTTGTTTTTTTGTTTTTTTTTTTGGAATGGTGTATTGGTGATTCTTTAATCGTACATTTGTTTTTTGTTTTTTTTTGGAATGGTGTATTGGTGATTCTTTAATCGTACATTTGTTTTTTTTTTTGTTTTTTTTTTGGAATGGTGTATTGGTGATTCTTTAATCGTACATTTGTTTTTTGTTTTTTTTTGGAATGGTGTATTGGTGATTCTTTAATCGTACATTTGTTTTTTTTTGTTTTTTGGAATGGTGTATTGGTGATTCTTTAATCGTACATTTGTTTTTTGTTTTTTTTTTGGAATGGTGTGCTGGTGTTTCTTTAATCGTACATTTGTTTTTGTTTTTTTTTTGGAATGGTTTGCTGGTGTTTCTTTAATCGTACATTTGTTTTTTGTTTTTTTTTTTGGAATGGTTTGCTGGTGTTTCTTTAATCGTACATTTGTTTTTTGTTTTTTTTTTTTGGAATGGTGTATTGGTGTTTCTTTAATTGTACATTTGTTTTGTTTTTTGTTTTTTTGGAATGGTGTATTGGTGTTTCTTTAATCGTACATTTGTTTTTTGGTTTTTTTTGGAATGGTGTGCTGGTGTTTCTTTAATCGTACATTTGTTTTTTGTTTTTTTTTTTGGAATGGTTTGCTGGTGTTTCTTTAATCGTACATTTGTTTTTGTTTTTTTTTTGGAATGGTTTGCTGGTGTTTCTTTAATCGTACATTTGTTTTTTGTTTTTTTTTTTGGAATGGTGTATTGGTGTTTCTTTAATTGTACATTTGTTTGTTTTTTTGTTTTTTTTTTGGAATGGTGTATTGGTGTTTCTTTAATTGTACATTTGTTTTTTTTTTTGTTTTTTTTGGAATGGTGTATTGGTGTTTCTTTAATTGTACATTTGTTTTTTTTTTTGTTTTTTTTGGAATGGTGTATTGGTGTTTCTTTAATTGTACATTTGTTTTTTTTTTTGTTTTTTTGGAATGGTGTATTGGTGTTTCTTTAATCGTACATTTGTTTTTTGTTTTTTTTTTTGGAATGGTGTGCTGGTGTTTCTTTAATCGTACATTTGGTTTTTTTTTTTTGTTTTTTTTTGGAATGGTGTATTGGTGTTTCTTTAATCGTACATTTGTTTTTTTTTTTGTTTTTTTTTGGAATGGTGTATTGGTGTTTCTTTAATCGTACATTTGTTTTTTGTTTTTTTTTTTGGAATGGTGTGCTGGTGTTTCTTTAATCGTACATTTGGTTTTTTTTTTGTTTTTTTTTGGAATGGTGTGCTGGTGTTTCTTTAATCGTACATTTGTTTTTTTTTTTGTTTTTTTTTGGAATGGTGTATTGGTGTTTCTTTAATCGTACATTTGTTTTTTGTTTTTTTTTTTGGAATGGTTTGCTGGTGTTTCTTTAATCGTACATTTGTTTTTGTTTTTTTTTTGGAATGGTTTGCTGGTGTTTCTTTAATCGTACATTTGTTTTTTGTTTTTTTTTTTGGAATGGTTTGCTGGTGTTTCTTTAATCGTACATTTGTTTTTTGTTTTTTTTTTGGAATGGTGTATTGGTGTTTCTTTAATTGTACATTTGTTTCTTTGGAATGGTGTGCTGGCACTTCATTTTCATTGTCCCCTGTCAGATCATGGTCGTTGGTTCATCCCGTGTTCTCACCATGCTTTTAGTATTCTGCAGTGAGTAATACTTTGTGAAATTTACCAGTATTTCCCATGAGTTGAAGTCTCAGTACGCAGCCACTTCCATCTTTGACCTTCACTCTGGGCTTTGACCTTTGGATTCACCTAACAGACTTTGTTATTGTCCGTGTCAGTGTTCCCACTGCAAGCAATTTTTCTCCTCCTCTGTTTTATCTTTGCAGCTCATCTTGACTTCTAAGTCTGTCTCATGTCTTGATGATTCATTTGTTATTTTTGGACTGTCCAGAGGTGCAAAACCCAGACTTCAGAAAATAAAAGTCTGATCATGTCCTGCTTCTGCCTGTGCACCTAAACCAGGTGACAGATGGACTACGTTTCTACTGTGGTTTCCACCAAGCAGGTGGTCAAAGCACTTTATAACAATGCCTCATATTTACTTTCCCTGCCAATGCTGGTCCCCACTGTTCCAGCTGGGTGGACTGAGACAAAGCAGATCAAGTGTTTTGTCCAACGACACAGACAAAGAATAAACATTTTAAGCCAGGTCTACACATGGGCAGGTCGGCTGCTTTTCCACTCAGCTACCTTGTGATTTCACTAACGAGCTCATCTGCCTGCTTGAAGAGTTCAACTAATTTATCATCTCGTGTCACATAAACTCCTCAACTACTAATGAACTTTGAGCCAGACTGCTTGATGCGTTAGTGTCACTTTCTGGATTTGATCATTCAGTAGTCTTGTGGACAGCCTATTAGACATGATTACTCCACCTACTTTGAATCCCCCCGCCCCCCAAAAACAGTCTCCTTGGTTCGATGATCACTTACGTGGCCTCAAGCATAAAGCTCCTTTCACACCAGCACAAACGTAGAGTTGCACATCGTGACGTACCTACTACGTTGAGTTATGCAGCTCAGCGCTGGGTTTTTGCTCCCCATTGCAGCAGTAAGCAGAAAAAAATTAAGCATGTTTAATTTTTTTCTGGGTAGAGCACTGGACAATTAAAACATGCTATTTTAAGAAGTCTGTGCTTCTGTATGTAAGTCTACGCTACACTGAGCTACTGCGCGCAAAACTACACACAACTGTACACTGCAGAAACTGAGTCGATGCTCCGAACGTTGCATGGTAGAAAAAGGAGGCGGTTTGTGAGCGCTGCTGTATAAGTCCTGCTCATGGACGATCGCCAGCAGGACATGTCCAGCGTCCATTTCTCACGGTGGATCACGCACAGGCCAGAAGCAGCTCTGCTTTGCTTCACTTTGCTTCGTTTTTCACCTCCTACATTCTGTCAGGATTGTGACACATTAAGCCTGGGTCCCACCGAATAATAAGCCATGAATAATGAGCCATGCATGGGTGTCTCAGTGATTATTCGAAGAATGACCCACGTTTTCATCTATCATGTATCCGCTATGAAGGTGCCACTATGTGCCTCTCTGTACCCTGCATGTGCCACGTAGCAGCCTCTAGTGAGCCACAACCGACCTGTCATTAGAGCCTCGAATGGCTCGGATCAGTCACGCTAAGCCACGTAGTGCCATGACAACGCCATGTTGGGGCATGTTTAGGCATGAGTTTAGTCCAAACCTCCAGCCCTCCCACACCTGGTCCCTTTAAAGTGTGAGTTTTCAATTTATAGCAGCATTTAAAGATGTCACATTTTTTAAATGCAGTCCAAAAATAGATGCTCCAGTACAGTCCCATGGTTGTGCACTGTGCACCAGGCTGCTGTCCACCTGTAATGTACCAGACCAGCTAGAACCAAACCAAGGGTTCCTGGACAGCCGCCTCTGTGCTCCTCGCTGGCTCCGCGGCTCACTGGCTTTGTTTTTTCCCTGGCTTTAAACACAGTCATTTTCACACCGTGATCCCACTTTAAACTTTGTGTTTGTCTGTTTATTTCTGCAAAATTGCTCTTTTCCGCGTGGTGCTGCTCTGCATACAGAATTAGGTGGCCGCTTTAATTATATACACCTGTGGTTCACTTTAAAAAAATTCTTTATTTCTTCCGCAGCTTACAAGTCACCGTGATACAACTTTTTACTTTGTGTTCTGTCTTCAAAATGGGTCTTTTGCGCGCTTCTCCTTCTGTGTGGCTGTACAGCTCTGCGCTGCTTTTAGTGGTTTCACTGGAGTTATTTCTTCTGCGGCTTTAAACACACATCCACGTTCACACAGTCATCAAAATTTTAACTTTGTGTTCAGCCAATATTGACTGAAAAATCACTCTTTTGTGAGCTGGCGTTCTGCTCCTCTTTCCATGACAAAACCTCCTGTAACAGTGGAATGTGCTGTTCATTTCTAAACTGGACGCTGTCTTGATCCGGTATGTCGTCTGACTAGTACAGGAATTGCGGAAGACGTGGACATCAGCACTTTTTCGGCACATTGAGACAGACGTGCGGAGAAATTCCGCGCCGCGGCAGAGCCGCATGGCGCAAAGCAACGCTGTGATGAAGCCTCACAGGACATGTTCTGGCATGTCCAGCTCAGGCACAATTTCTCGGATACTCACACGACTGAAAAGCAACTGGAAGCTGTCTGAAAGCCACCTGAAAGCCGTCCTGTGAGACCAACACGGAGGTACTTTTGTCCCGCACCATGAGCGGCTCCGTGGCGAATCCTTCCGCTTCTCTTTCCATGAAAAGAACTCCTGTAACAGTGGAATGTGCCGAAAAAGTGCTGATGTCCACACCTTCTGCCTTTTTGTGAAAGTTAGATGATGTCCCGGATCAACAAAGCCTTCACACTGGAAATGATCTGGTTGTTTGAGCGGGGTTTGAGCCTGTCAATTGGCGCTTGGAGTGCGCCGCGCTCTCAGCGCCTGTGGGTGGTCTTTAAACTGGCTGGCGCACTCCTTAATTTGTTTAATCCCCATAAAATCATCCCTGAAAGCCATCTGACTTTTCCGAATAGTGTCCACCTGGAGGTCTCTCACAGTTTCTGGAAACATTTGATGCAGCAAAGCTCCAAATCAGACATTTTATTCGCAATAAAAATCCGACGAGAGGGATGGACCACTGCTCACACAAAGCCTGATCACAGGCGAATGACACAACCGACAGGCGTGAAAAAACTCACGCATGCGCACGAAGGTTCAAGCTTGGCTGATGCAATCACACGTGATTCAAATCCATATGGTTTTTGCAAAAAATAAAAAGGTCCGATACTTTTTGGACAGACCTCGTACGTGGCAGTAATGAAACAGTAAAAATCTCATGATACAGTCCACATGTACTAAGCGCAGTGACATGTTCTGTACAGCTGGCAGGAGTGAACTAAAAAAGAGCTGAATTGCACCAAGGGCTACACACATACATTAAAAGCAAACATATGCAGCTGCAAGCAAATCTACGAACACAATGACATGCGATTACGCAGGAAAAATGCCAAGTACGTGCGCATTTCGGGCGTACTCTAAACACAACACAACACAACTCTACGTTTGTGCCTTTGTGAAAGGGGCTTAAGGCTAGAGGTCTAGAGTGGAAACGGTGTACTTCAGAATTAGAAGTATTTCACCTCGTGTGCAGTACTGTACTACAATGTGGACCTATTAATCTGATTTGATCAACAAAAACAAGCATAACTAAACATTCAAGAAGAAAATAGAAGACATCAGGTTAAACATATCCCAGCATGCCTTAATCCAGCCACTACACCCTGCTATTGAGGTGGGCGCCACTACTGAGGTATTACCTAGATTTACAGAATTTGATAGTATCTCTCTCGGCATGCTGACAAAACTCGTAATGTCAACAAAAAGCACAACCTGTTTATTTGATCCTATACCAACAAAACTGTTTATGGACCTGTGGTCCACTCTTGGGCCGACTGTGCTGGAAATTATTAATCTTTCTTTAACTTCTGGATCTGTTCCTAAATGTTTCAAATCTGCAGTGATTAAACCATTACTTAAGAAACCTAATCTTGACCCTAGTGTATTGACAAACTATCGGCCGATATCAAATCTATCATTTTGCTCTAAAATTCTGGAAAAAGTGGTTTCACGGCAGCTCGTAGACTATCTTACTGAGAATAATCTCTTTGAGCCACTGCAGTCTGCTTTTAGAAAATATCATTCCACAGAGACGGCTCTCACTAAAGTGGTGAATGATCTTCTGCTTACAATGGATTCAGACACCACTACGGTTCTGTTACTGTTAGATCTCAGTGCTGCATTTGATGCCGTGGATCATCATATTCTACTTGATAGGCTGGAAAATCATTTTGGGATTACTGGGAGTGCCCTTGGGTGACTGTTGGAAAATTTGTGGTACTTTTCTTTTCTTACATTCATTTGTGGTGTTTCACTAAAAACTGTCGTCTGTGCAGCGTGTCCTTGTTGTCAAGGGTGCATCCAAGTGTGGAATGTACTGACTGTTAGTGATGAGCAGACAACTGCACAAGGCAGACTGGAAGGACAGTCAGTTGGGTGCATGAGATGTTTTGCAGATGTTCCTGATCATACCAGGAGTAGAAGAATACCGACTGCCTGGCAACAACATGAATCACACCACTCCTGGGACCAATCAAACGAGACAACACCCATAACCTTGTGTAAGCTGTGATTGTTATGAACAGTCACTTCAGAGGAGCGCCCTCTGCCACATGCTGTAACTGTACAAACTGTTGCATTCACTCGTTCACCTTTATTAGAATATTCAGAATCCTTATTTGCTACTTAGAATGTTTCTGACAGTGGTTGAGTTGCTCTCATTGGATTGCCTCTACTGGTGGTTGGCTCTCACTGCGGTATTGTATCACTTCCTGTTCCGGAGCACAGCGGTGTTTTTCTGTATCTGTTAGCTGTTTAATCTGCGCAGTTAGATTGATCTAGTTATCTAGATAACAATTTGTTTCACAGTGTAATCTTTACGTGCCTTAACTAAAGCACTCCTTCTGCTGAATCACCTCTAAATTATTTACACATTATTCACTTTGTGTGTTTTTAGGAATCCGCTAGCTTTGCACAGCTACTAGCTCTTAGCTGGTTTAGCATGGCGGCTTCTCCTGTCTCTCCTGCACTTTTCTGCTCTGGGTGTGAAATGTTTAGTTATTCCTCTGCCTCCTTTAGCAGTAATGGTACTTGTAATAAGTGTAGCTTATTCGTAGCTTTGGAGGCCAGGCTGGGCAAATTGGAGACTCGGCTCCGCACCGTGGAAAATTCTACAGCTAGCCAGGCCCCTGTAGTCAGTGCGAACCAAGGTAGCTTAGCCGCCGTTAGTTCCCTTCCAGCAGATCCCGAGCAGCCGGAAAAGCAGGCCGACTGGGTGACTGTGAGGAGGAAGCGTAGTTCTAAACAGAAGCCCCGTGTACACCGCCAACCCGTTCACATTTCTAACCGTTTTTCCCCACTCGGCGACACACCCACCGAGGATCAAACTCTGGTTATTGGCGACTCTGTTTTGAGAAATGTGAAGTTAGCGACACCAGCAACCATAGTCAATTGTCTTCCGGGGGCCAGAGCAGGCGACATTGAAGGAAATTTGAAACTGCTGGCTAAGGCTAAGCGTAAATTTGGTAAGATTGTAATTCACGTCGGCAGTAATGACACCCGGTTACGCCAATCGGAGGTCACTAAAATTAACATTGAATCGGTCTGTAACTTTGCAAAAACAATGTCGGACTCTGTAGTTTTCTCTGGGCCCCTCCCCAATCGGACCGGGAGTGACATGTTTAGCCCCTGAATAGCTGGCTGTCTGAGTGGTGTCCAAAAAATGAGGTGGGCTTCATAGATAATTGGCAAAGCTTCTGGGGAAAACCTGGTCTTGTTAGGAGAGACGGCATCCATCCCACTTTGGATGGAGCAGCTCTCATTTCTAGAAATCTGGCCAATTTTCTTAAATCCTCCAAACCGTGACTATCCAGGGTTGGGACCAGGAAGCAGAGTTGTAGTCTTACACACCTCTCTGCAGCTTCTCTCCCCCTGCCATCCCCTCATTACCCCATCCCCGTAGAGACGGTGCCTGCTCCCAGACCACCAATAACCAGCAAAAATCTATTTAAGCATAATAATTCAAAAAGAAAAAATAATATAGCACCTTCAACTGCACCACAGACTAAAACAGTTAAATGTGGTCTATTAAACATTAGGTCTCTCTCTTCTAAGTCCCTGTTGGTAAATGATATAATAATTGATCAACATATTGATTTATTCTGCCTTACAGAAACCTGGTTACAGCAGGATGAATATGTTAGTTTAAATGAGTCAACACCCCCGAGTCACACTAACTGTCAGAATGCTCATAGCACGGGCCGAGGCGGAGGATTAGCAGCAACCTTCCATTACAGCTTATTAATTAATCAAAAACCCAGACAGAGCTTTAATTCATTTGAAATCTTGACTCTTAGTCTTGTCCATCCAAATTGGAAGTCCCAATAACCAGTTTTATTTGTTATTATCTATCGTCCTCCTGGTCGTTACTGTGAGTTTCTCTGTGAATTTTCAGACCTTTTGTCTGAATTAGTGCTTAGCTCAGATAAGATAATTATAGTGGGCGATTTTAACATCCACACAGATGCTGAGAATGACAGCCTCAACACTGCATTTAATCTATTATTAGACTCAATTGGCTTTGCTCAAAATGTAAATGAGTCCACCCACCACTTTAATCATATCTTAGATCTTGTTCTGACTTATGGTATGGAAATAGAAGACTTAACAGTATTCCCTGAAAACTCCCTTCTGTCTGATCAATTCTTAATAACATTTACATTTACTCTGATGGACTACCCAGCAGAGGGGAATAAGTTTCATTACACTAGAAGTCTTTCAGAAAGCGCTGTAACTAGGTTCAAGGATATGATTCCTTCTTTATGTTCTCTAATGCCATATACCAACACAGTGCAGAGTAGCTACCTAAACTCTGTAAGTGAGATAGAGTATCTCGTCAATAGTTTTACATCCTCATTGAAGACAACTTTGGATGCTGAAAGAGAGCTTTAAATCAGAAGTGCCTGACTCCGTGGTATAACTCACAAACTCGCAGCTTAAAGCAGATAACCCGTAAGTTGGAGAGGAAATGGCGTCTCACTAATTTAGAAGATCTTCACTTAGCCTGGAAAAAGAGTCTGTTGCTCTATAAAAAAGCCCTCAGTAAAGCTAGGACATCTTACTACTCATCACTAATTGAAGAAAATAAGAACAACCCCAGGTTTCTTTTCAGCACTGTAGCCAGGCTGACAAAGAGTCAGAGCTCTATTGAGCTGAGTATTCCTTTAACTTTAACTAGTAATGACTTCATGACTTTCTTTGCTAATAAAATTTTAACTATTAGAGAAAAAAATTACTCATAACCATCCCAAAGACGTATCGTTATCTTTGGCTGCTTTCAGTGATGCCGGTATTTGGTTAGACTCTTTCTCTCCAATTGTTCTGTCTGAGTTATTTTCATTAGTTACTTCCTCCAAACCATCAACATGTCTATTAGACCCCATTCCTACCAGGCTGCTCAAGGAAGCCCTACCATTAATTAATGGTTCGATCTTAAATATGATCAATCTATCTTTATTAGTTGGCTATGTACCACAGGCTTTTAAGGTGGCAGTAATTAAACCATTACTTAAAAAGCCATCACTTGACCCAGCTATCTTAGCTAATTATAAGCCAATCTCCAACCTTCCTTTTCTCTCAAAAATTCTTGTAAGGGTAGTTGTAAAACAGCTAACTGATCATCTGCAGAGGAATGGTCTATTTGAAGAGTTTCAGTCAGGTTTTAGAATCCATCATAGTACAGAAACAGCATTAGTGAAGGTTATAAATGCTCAAATCATATTTATCTAATAGATTACAATTTGTTCATGTAAATGGCGAATCTTCACAGACTAAGGTTTATTATGGAGTTCCACAAGGTTCTGTGCTAGGACCAATTTTATTCACTTTATACATGCTTCCCTTAGGCAGTATTATTAGACGGTATTGCTTAAATTTTCATTGTTACGCAGATGATGCCCAGCTTTATCTATCCATGAAGCCAGAGGACACACACCAATTAGCTAAACTGCAGGATTGTCTTACAGACATAAAGACATGGATGACCTCTAATTTCCTGCTTTTAAACTCAGATAAAACTGAAGTTATTGTACTTGGCCCCACAAATCTTAGAAACATGGTGTCTAACCAGATCCTTACTCTGGATGGCATTACCCTGACCTCTAGTAATACTGTGAGAAATCTTGGAGTCATTTTTGATCAGGATATGTCATTCAAAGCGCATATTAAACAAATATGTAGGACTGCTTTTTTGCATTTACGCAATCTCTCTAAAATCAGAAAGGTCTTGTCTCAGAGTGATGCTGAAAAACTAATTCATGCATTTATTTCCTCTAGGCTGGACTATTGTAATTCATTATTATCAGGTTGTCCTAAAAGTTCCCTAAAAAGCCTTCAGTTAATTCAAAATGCTGCAGCTAGAGTACTGACGGGGACTAGAAGGAGAGAGCATATCTCACCCATATTGGCCTCTCTTCATTGGCTTCCTGTTAATTCTAGAATAGAATTTAAAATTCTTCTTCTTACTTATAAGGTTTTGAATAATCAGGTCCCATCTTATCTTAGGGACCTCGTAGTACCATATCACCCCAATAGAGCGCTTCGCTCTCAGACTGCAGGCTTACTTGTAGTTCCTAGGGTTTGTAAGAGTAGAATGGGAGGCAGAGCCTTCAGCTTTCAGGCTCCTCTCCTGTGGAACCAGCTCCCAATTCAGATCAGGGAGACAGATACCCTCTCTACTTTTAAGATTAGGCTTAAAACTTTCCTTTTTGCTAAAGCTTATAGTTAGGGCTGGATCAGGTGACCCTGAACCATCCCTTAGTTATGCTGCTATAGACGTAGACTGCTGGGGGGTTCCCATGATGCACTGTTTCTTTCTCTTTTTGCTCTGTATGCACCACTCTGCATTTAATCATTAGTGATCGATCTCTGCTCCCCTCCACAGCATGTCTTTTTCCTGGTTCTCTCCCTCAGCCCCAACCAGTCCCAGCAGAAGACTGCCCCTCCCTGAGCCTGGTTCTGCTGGAGGTTTCTTCCTGTTAAAAGGGAGTTTTTCCTTCCCACTGTAGCCAAGTGCTTGTATGGCCTTGCCTTACAATATAAAGCGCCTTGGGGCAACTGTTTGTTGTGATTTGGCGCTATATAAATAAAACTGATTTGATTTTGATTTGATTTTGATTGTGTCCTGTACAATAATTTCACTTCAAAGTTTGTTCCCATGAAATATGGGGTTCCACAAGGGTCCATTTTAGGCCCCCTGCTTTTCTCTCTCTCTATAACACTCCTTGGGTACATAATGTGACACTATTTGATTATTTTTCACTGTTACGCTGGTTGGATTGTGATGTGACCCCAAATTCAGAGAACCAGCAGGAGATGCTAGAACAGTGTTCTTTAATCAAAGCCAATCTTAGTCCAAGATCATACACAGGTGATCACTGTTTAAAGCACAAAGTCCAAAACAGCAGAAGAAAATACAAGTCTAAACCAGGACATCTGAGTTGGAAGACATAAACCGACAGAAACACTCGGCCAATAAACAGCCAACAAACCAGCAGCCAGGAAACACAGAGTTTAAATAGACTGAGAGGTGATTATGATTGACTGCAGGTGCACTGATGACTAAATGAGTTCAGGTGTGAGCACGAACAGGAAGAAAGCAAACCAAACAAGAACAGAGAATACAGTGTCAAAGTAAAACAGGAAGTAGGGTGAAACTGACAAGCCATTAGAATAAAAGCAAAGTAGGACATTTAGAAATCAACCTAAACCTCAATAACATTTAGAAACAACGCTGAAACCAGATATTCACTTCAAGAGTAAACCAGAATAAAACGACTAAAGAGTTACATGGACGGACACAGAAACAATTTCTAGAATTCAAACTTAACCAAAACTGAATTACTGTCGGATAAATACAACACAGAGAATGCACCACTAGATACCAAAAAAAAAAAAAAAAAAAAAAGCAAACACTGGGCAGGGACATGAACCACAATAATGCTGATAAATGTAAGAAATCTACCACACACTAAGACTTTAGAGGATTGGTTTGCTTCAGTGAAAAACTGGATATCAAGCAACTTCTTACTTTTAAACTCGGACACGACTAAAGTGATGGTCATTGGTCCTGTAAGACAGAGACATCAGTTTGACCAGCTAATGCTTAACTAAGACTTGTGTGTTACATATCACAGTAATGAAGTGAGGAACCTTGGGGTCATTTTTGATGCCATGTTGACCTTTGACCTACACATGACAGAAACCACAAGGACTGTTTTCTTCTATCTTCATAACACAGCGAAGATTCGTCCCATCCTGTCTATGGCTGATGCTGAGACCCTGATCCATGTGTTTATCTCTTCTAGATTGGACTACTGCAATGTTCTATTTTCTGGTTTACCACAGTCCAGCATTAGAGCTCTCCAATTGGTTCAAAATGCTGCAGCCAGACGTTTGACATGAAGCAGAAAGTTTGACCACATTACACCCATTTTGGCATCTCTTCACTGGCTTCCTGTCCCAGTGAGATCAGATTTTAAGGTTCTGCTAGTAGTCTATAAAATTGTTCACAGACTGGCACCTCCCTATCTAGCTGAGCTAATTAAACCTTACGTACCTGGGCTTTACGTTCTCAGGGTGCAGGACTACTTTGTGCCCCTAGGGTTAATAAAAAAGTCTGTGGGTCACAGAGCTTTCTCTTATCGTGCCCCTGTTCTGTGGAATGATCTCCCTGCATCAATAAAACAGTCAGACTCTGTGGAGACTTTCAAGTCCAGACTTAAGACGCACTTATTCTCTCTCTCCTATGTTTAGCATATATACTGGTGGTAGCATGGAATATTTTCCTCTCCTTGTAAATTATATTTTTAACAACAGAACAGGTCTCAGTCTCACTGCTTTTAATTTCTAAGCCTGTTAGTGAAGCTCAGTTCTAGCTGCTGGTGATCACCTCCGTCATCTCTCTCTGCTTCCCTGCTGATTTGCGGCTAGTGAATTAATGCCTTAGGTGCAGTTATCTCCAGCTGACTGATTCTGCTCTTTTCCTCTCTGTCCAAGGTGCTGGCACTGCTTCCAGAGGACTAGACTAACCTGCATTGCCATTTCACGTCTGCTGTCAGAAGTATTCAAGAGCTGAAACTAGTGAATTGGCAACAAGATGGACCATTTGTACCTTAATGACTGACTCTGTTTTCTGTGTGGTTTGCAAAAACCTTGTAACTGTGAGAATGGCCCAAGCCAGGGTCACCCCTCTGAGTATGGTCTGCTTGAGGTTTCTTCCTCATTATCATCAGAGGGAGTTTTCTGTACCACTGTCGCCTGTGTGCTCAGGGGGGTTGGTAAGGTTAGACCTTACTCATGTGAAGCACCTTGAGGCAACTCTGTTATGATGTGGCGTGATATAAATTAAAATAAATTGAAACTGAAATTGAGGATCAAACAAATATGTGGTAAGACTTTTACTTTCTGAAGCCAGTGTCTTCCACGTCTGGGACCACTGTCGAATTTTGGACCTTTTGCCTCAAATATTAGTTTTCCACTTGTTGTGGCCTGATTCAACTTCTGCCCTTTCAGCTGAGTTAGTGGACTTAACCTTGACTTGGGTTAGTGTTGTGATTCATGTGCCAGTTGGATTTGGTTCTTACTTGTGTTGTTTTGTCTAGTTTTGGTTGGCAGTCAAGTCTGTGTACACATTACTCTACATCATGTTCACTGTAAAGGGGTCCACAACCCAATCCCTGGCATGTTCTGTGTGCATTTCTGGGAGCGGCTCTGTGACATTTGCTACCTTTATCATGTGCCCTCGTCCCTCGATGAGCCCGTGTTGGAAGACTTCTGCATTTTAAATAACATGATTGTCTTTTATTACTGTATGATAGTGACAGAACAGCGGACACAGACAGCTGGGATCAAAATGAGCTTGTTTCCTTTCTTGTTTTGGAGGTTTTTTTCCCTCTGGTGTGAGTTACTGAGGATGGAGCATGTCCTTCATGGAGTCTTTCTACAGCCATCTTATGGAATTATTTCCAAGGAAAAGTTGAGACAGCAGCTTTACTTGACTTCAGACTGCACAAAGCCGAGATAAAGGGAAAAGGAATGACAGGAGTTACAATAAAATATAAGAACGGAACCAAAGATAGTGTGAAAGGAGACGTGGACTGACTGATGGGGCTTCAGAGGACTGAAGCACAGCGCCACCCACTGCTGAAACAAGACCCAAACCAGCAACACCTCTTTTCTTTCTGGAGGTCAGCTGGAACTGGAGCTAATGTTTCAGAGAAGGTTCTTAGGAAATAATCATGTTGATGATTTTCTTTAGATGGATGTTGAACTCTTCATTTAAACTGTGAATGGAGGCAATTTTCAAAACAAATTTTAAAAACAAAAACCCACTAAAGTGACATGAGAGCAAAGAGAGAGTGTTGGTGTGTCAGAGGTGAACCAGCGGCTCTGTGAGTCACGCTGACTGACGCCACACCGGCAGCTCGACTGCAGTGATTTTGGTGGAGTTATGATCTCTGTGTTCAAATTTTAACACTTAAATGTCTCAGTTTGCTTTCTAAGGATGAAAAAAAATGGAACAAAAAACAACAAAAGTCAGTTTTGTTGCATTTTTCTTTGTTATAAACTCAGAAGGTGGAAAACGTTATGGCCCAAATGTCCCAGAATAGATGAGGAAAGTATTTAAATGAACATGAAGCCACACGTGATGAACACGTGACGAGCCGGCGGTGAGTTGCTTATTTAAAGGTCCTATAAATGACTTTTTAATGTTAACGCAGCAGCTAACGTGTGTTTTCAGTGTGAAGGTCTGGAGTAGTGATGAAGCAAATTCTTCCTCTCGGTTTCCTCCGCGGACCGGTCGCCTGTTTAGAACATGTAAGTCCCGCTCACACAAACCGCACCACATTTACAAGGAGACAGAAGTGACAGCCCACATGCCACTGGTAACTTTCCAGAAATTCTTCCCAAGAAACCACATGCAGAGGGAAAACAAGGCTTCTTTGATATCTGTAGCTGTTGTAGCCACAAATTAGGAAGGATTTTGGTTTGAAATGAAAATGAAAAAACAAACAAATCTTGCCACAGCAAAGTGAGGGCTGCCAGACCAGGAGGCCACAGGACCACAGGACCACAGAGCCACAGGACCACAGGACCACAGGACCATAGGACCATAGGACCACAGAGCCACAGGACCACAGAGCCACAGGACCATAGGACCACAGAGCCACAGGACCACAGGACCACAGAGCCACAGGACCACAGGACCACAGAGCCACAGGACCACAGAGCCACAGAGCCACAGGACCACAGAGCCACAGGACCACAGGACCACAGAGCAACAGGACCACAGGACCACAGAGCCACAGGACCACAGAGCCACAGGACCACAGGACCACGGGGCCACAGGACCATAGAGCCACAGGACCACAGGACCACGGGGCCACAGGACCATAGAGCCACAGGACCACAGGACCACGGGGCCACAGGACCATAGAGCCACAGGACCACAGAGCCACAGGACCACAGAGCCACAGGACCACAGGACCACAGAGCCACAGGACCACAGAGCCACAGGACCACAGGACCACAGAGCAACAGGACCACAGGACCACAGAGCCACAGGACCACAGGACCACAGAGCCACAGGACCACAGGACCACAAAGCCACAGGACCACAGAGCCACAGGACCACAGGACCACAGAGCCACAGGACCACAGAGCCACAGGACCACAGGACCACAGAGCAACAGGACCACAGGACCACAGAGCCACAGGACCACAGAGCCACAGGACCACAGGACCACGGGGCCACAGGACCATAGAGCCACAGGGCCACAGGACCACGGGGCCACAGGACCACAGGGCCACAGGACCACAGGACCATAGAGCCACAAGGCCACAGGACCACGGGGCCACAGGACCACAGGGCCACAGGACCACGGGGCCACAGGACCACAGAGTCACAGGACCACAGAGCCACAGGACCACAGGACCACAGAGCCACAGGACCACAGGACCACAGAGCCACAGGACCACAGGACCACAGGACCACAGAGCCACAGGACCACAGAGCCACAGAGCCACAGCACCACAGAGCCACAGGACCACAGGACCACAGAGCCACAGAGCCACAGGACCACAGGACCACAGAGCCACAGGACCACAGAGCCACAGGACCACAGAGCCACAGGACCACAGGACCACAGAGCCACAGGACCACAGGACCATAGGACCACAGAGCCACAGGACCACAGAGCCACAGGACCACAGAGCCACAGAGCCACAGGACCACAGAGCAACAGGACCACAGAGCCACAGGACCACAGAGCCACAGGACCACAGAGCCACAGGACCACAGGACCACGGGGCCACAGGACCATAGAGCCACAGGGCCACAGGACCACGGGGCCACAGGACCACGGGCCACAGGACCACAGAGCCACAGGACCACAGGACCACAGAGCCACAGGACCACAGAGCCACAGAGCCACAGCACCACAGAGCCACAGGGCCACAGGACCACAGAGCCACAGGGCCACAGAGCCACAGAGCCACAGAGCCACAGGACCACAGAGCCACAGGACCACAGGACCACAGAGCCACAGGACCACAGGGCCACAGAGCCACAGGACCACAGAGCCACAGGACCACAGGACCACGGGGCCACAGGACCATAGAGCCACAGGGCCACAGGACCACGGGGCCACAGGACCACGGGCCACAGGACCACAGAGCCACAGGACCACAGGACCACAGAGCCACAGGACCACAGAGCCACAGCACCACAGAGCCACAGCACCACAGAGCGACAGGACCACAGGACCACAGAGCCACAGGGCCACAGAGCCACAGAGCCACAGGACCACAGGACCACAGAGCCACAGGACCACAGGACCACAGAGCCACAGAGCCTCAGGACCACAGGCCCACAGGGCCACAGAGCCACAGGACCACAGGACCACAGAGCCACAGGACCACAGAGCAACAGGACCACAGAGCCACAGGACCACAGAGCCACAGGACCACACGACCACAGAGCCACAGGACCACAGAGCCACAGGACCACAGGACCACGGGGCCACAGGACCATAGAGCCACAAGGCCACAGGACCACAGGGCCACAGGACCACAGGGCCACAGGACCATGGGCCACAGGACCACAGAGCCACAGGTCCACGGGGCCATGGGACCACGGGGCCACAGGACCACGAGGCCACAGGACCACGGGGTCACAGGACCATAGAGCCACAGGACCACGGGACCACAGGATCACGGGGCCACAGGACCACGGGACCACAGGACCACAGGACCCGGGCCACAGGACCACAGGACCACAGAGCCACAGGATCATAGAGCCACAGGGCCATAGAGCCACAGGACCACAGGACCATGGGGCCACAGGACTATAGAGCCACAGGACCACAGGACCATAGAGCCACAAGACCATAGAGCTACAGGACCACTGGACCACGGGGACACAGGACCATAGAGCCACAGGACCACAGGACCACAGGACCACAGAGCCACAGGACCACAGAGCCACAGAGCCACAGCACCACAGAGCCACAGGGCCACAGGACCACAGAGCCACAGGGCCACAGAGCCACAGAGCCACAGGACCACAGAGCCACAGGACCACAGGACCACAGAGCCACAGGACCACAGGGCCACAGAGCCACAGGACCACAGGACCACGGGGCCACAGGACCATAGAGCCACAGGGCCACAGGACCACGGGGCCACAGGACTACGGGCCACAGGACCACAGAGCCACAGGACCACAGGACCACAGGACCACAGAGCCACAGGACCACAGAGCCACAGCACCACAGAGCGACAGGACCACAGGACCACAGAGCCACAGGGCCACAGAGCCACAGAGCCACAGGACCACAGAGCCACAGGACCACAGGACCACAGAGCCACAGAGCCTCAGGACCACAGGCCCACAGGGCCACAGAGCCACAGGACCACAGGACCACAGAGCCACAGGACCACAGAGCAACAGGACCACAGAGCCACAGGACCACAGAGCCACAGGACCAAACGACCACAGAGCCACAGGACCACAGAGCCACAGGACCACAGGACCACGGGGCCACAGGACCATAGAGCCACAAGGCCACAGGACCACAGGGCCACAGGACCACAGGGCCACAGGACCATGGGCCACAGGACCACAGAGCCACAGGTCCACGGGGCCATGGGACCACAGGACCACGGGGCCACAGGACCACGAGGCCACAGGACCACGGGGTCACAGGACCATAGAGCCACAGGACCACGGGACCACAGGATCATGGGGCCACAGGACCACGGGACCACAGGACCCGGGCCACAGGACCACAGGACCACAGAGCCACAGGATCATAGAGCCACAGGGCCATAGAGCCACAGGACCACAGGACCATGGGGCCACAGGACTATAGAGCCACAGGACCACAGGACCATAGAGCCACAAGACCATAGAGCTACAGGACCACTGGACCACGGGGACACAGGACCATAGAGCCACAGGACCACGGGGCCACAGGACCACAGGATCACAGAGCCACAGGACCACAGGACCACAGAGCCACAGGACCACAGAGTCACAGGACCACAGAGCCACAGGACCATAGAGCCACAGGACCACAGGACCACGGGGCCACAGGACCATAGAGCCACAGGACCACAGGGCCACAGAGCCACCGGACCATAGAGCCACAGGACCACACAACCACGGGGCCACAGGAACATAGAGCCACAGGACTACAGGACCACAGAGCCACAGGACCACAGAGCCACAGGACCATAGAGCCACAGGACCACAGGACCATGGGGCCACAGGACCATAGAGCCACAGGACCACAGAGCCACAGGACCATAGAGCCACAGGACCACACGACCACGGGGCCACAGGACCATAGAGCCACAGGACCACAGAGCCACAGGACCACAGGACCACGGGGCCACAGGACCATAGAGCCACAGGGCCACAGGAACACAGAGCCACAGGACCACAGAGTCACACGACCACAGAGCCACAGGACCATAGAGCCACAGGACCACAGGACCACGGGGCCACAGGACCATAGAGCCACAGGACCACAGGGCCACAGAGTCACAGGACCATAGAGCCACAGGACCACACAACCTCGGGGCCACAGGAACATAGAGCCACAGGACTACAGGACCACAGAGCCACAGGACCACAGAGCCACAGGACCATAGAGCCACAGGACCACAGGACCACAGAGCCACAGGACCACGGGGCCACAGGACCATAGAGCCACAGCGCCACAGGACCACGGGGCCACAGGACCACAGGGCCACAGGACCATGGGCCACAGGACCACAGAGCCACAGGTCCACGGGGCCATGGGACCACAGGACCATGGGGCCACAGGACCACAAGGCCACAGGACCACGGGGTCACAGGACCATAGAGCCACAGGACCACGGGACCACAGGACCATGGGGCCACAGGACCACGGGACCACAGGACCCGGGCCACAGGACCACAGAGCCACAGGATCATAGAGCCACAGGGCCATAGAGCCACAGGACCACAGGACCATGGGGCCACAGGACCATAGAGCCACAGGACCATGGGGCCACAGGACCACAGGACCATAGAGCCACAAGACCATAGAGCTACAGGACCACTGGACCACGGGGACACAGGACCATAGAGCCACAGGACCACGGGGCCACAGGACCACAGGATCACAGAGCCACAGGACCACAGAGCCACAGGACCACAGAGTCACAGGACCACAGAGCCACAGGACCATAGAGCCACAGGACCACGGGGCCACAGGACCACAGAGCCACAGGACCATAGAGCCACAGGACCACAGGGCCACAGAGCCACTGGACCATAGAGCCACAGGACCACACAACCACGGGGCCACAGGAACATAGAGCCACAGGACTACAGGACCACAGAGCCACAGGACCACAGAGCCACAGGACCATAGAGCCACAGGACCATGGGGCCACAGGACCATAGAGCCACAGGACCACGGAGCCACAGGACCATAGAGCCACAGGACCACACGACCACGGGGCCACAGGACCATAGAGCCACAGGACCACAGAGCCACAGGACCACAGGACCACAGAGCCACAGGACCACAGGACCACGGGGCCACAGGACCATAGAGCCACAGGGCCACAGGACCACAGAGCCACAGTACCACAGAGTCACAGGACCACAGAGCCACAGGACCATAGAGCCACAGGACCACAGGACCACGGGGCCACAGGACCATAGAGCCACAGGACCACAGGGCCACAGAGCCACAGGACCATAGAGCCACAGGACCACACAACCACGGGGCCACAGGAACATAGAGCCACAGGACTACAGGACCACAGAGCCACAGGACCACAGAGCCACAGGACCATAGAGCCACAGGACCATACAGCCACAGGACCACAGGACCATGGGGCCACAGGACCATAGAGCCACAGGACCACAGAGCCACAGGACCATAGAGCCACAGGACCACATGACCACGGGGCCACAGGACCGTACAGCCACAGGACCACAGAGCCACAGGACCATAGAGCCACAGGACCACAGGACCATGGGGCCACAGGACCATAGAGCCACAGGGCCACAGGACCATGGGGCCACAGGACCACGGGCCACAGGACCACAGAGCCACAGGACCACGGGGCCACGGGACCACAGGACCATGGGGCCACAGGACCACGGGGCCACAGGGCCACGGGGTCACAGGACCATAGAGCCACAGGGCCACGGGACCACAGGACCATGGGGCCACAGGACCACGGGACCACAGGACCACAGAGCCTCAGGACCACAGGACCACAGGGCCACAGAGCCATAGGACCACAGGGCCACAGGACCACAGAGCCACAGGACCACGGGGCCACAGGACCACGGGGCCACAGGACCACGGGGCCACAGGACCACAGAGCCACAGGACCACAGGACCACAGGACCACGGGGCCACAGGGCCACAGGACCACGGGGCCACAGGACCATGGGGACACAGGACCACGGGACCACGGGGCCACAGGACCACAGGACCACGCGGCCACAGGACCACGGGGCCAAAGGACCACAGGACTACGGGGCCAAAGGACAACAGGACCATGGGGCCACAGGACAACAGGACCATGGGGCCACAGGACAACAGGACCATGGGCGGTGATTATCCATCATAGAGATCAACAAAAGAATTCATGTCATTTGTGGTTTTGTAGAGAGAGATGCTAAAAATTACAGGTCAGTGTGTGTGTGTGTGTGTGTGTGGGGGGGGGGGGGGGGTATTAAGAAGAGAATCGCTACTATCATCAGAAATGGGCAGGAAGCATCACTGCAGACCCATCACACCCCGGTCATAACCTGTTTGAATATTTGTACTCTGGGCGGCGCTACAGGACACTGTATGCGAACACAACCAGCACAGGATCAGTTTCTTCCCCATCAGCCTGAATATAATGTTCATGAGTCACAGACGTCTGACTGTAACACACACAGTCCCCACAGGTGTCACACGTCATGTAAATACCATCGACACACTTTATTTTAAACTGCAGTCACTTTATTTATGATTTTTTATGATTATTCTTTGCTTACTTCTTGCCCCGTTTAGATCAAGTTGTCTCGAGTGATATTACTGTGAGTCAAACTCCTTGTATGTGTTGGCGTGCTTATACCAGTAAAGCTGATTCTGATCATAATCTTTGCCCTCCAGCGCCATCTGCAGTGTAGCTGCCCTCCTACATACATGTGGAACTTGATAAAATAATATTATCTCTAAACTGAATATATTAGACCATGTGAATTACTTTAGAATCACATCATAATTGAAACTACAAGGGAATAACTCATTAATTATGTGTAGTTTATAGTTTTTAGGTGATGAGATCTTGTGATACAAAAAATTAGACAATACTTCTGGTAGAAATGAAAAAGTAGTGGCTTCTTTTTTCAGAACGCCTCCTTTTTTTGCAGTGCTGTTCTGAAAAAGTTTGAAAAATCAGTTGTGGTGAAACCGTGAGAGTCCAGTCTGCCGAGTTTGTGGTAAAAGCTTGTACTTTGTACTTTGGCACCATCTTATCTGGCTGATCTGGTGGAACCCTATGTGCTGGCCCGGGCTTCCCAGGGTGAAGAAGAAGTCAGCAGGTCAAAGAGCCTTTTTGTATCGTGCACCCACCCTGTGGAACAGTCTTCCTGCGACCGTGAGGCAGTTTGAGTCTGTGGACATTTTTAAGTCAAGACTCAAAACCTATTTTTATTCTCTTTCTTATGGATAGTTTTTATTTTTATTTGTTTTATTCTTTTACTTCTGTTTTTATTTATGTATTTGAATTTTTTATTCATTTTTAATTATTTATTCAATTTTATGTTGACTTGTTTTATGTAAGGCGCCTTGAGACGGTTTTTGCTGTGATTTGGCGCATTATAAGTGTATTAAATTAATTAAAATTACTTTGTTGTTTTACTGCACTTGGTAATTCAGACCTCGACCACAAGGTGGCGAGTTTAGGCAAATCCACAAATGTTTTGCATCATGTTGGCATTTTGTCCACATGGAACTGGCGTCTTATGAGCCCAAAAATGCTGCTTTTTGATCCCACAGAGGATAAATCTGAAAATGCTGCCTTTGTGTTTTCAAGTGTGCAACCAACACAGAGCTTTTGTGAAACAATGATGTCATGGCTCTGCCCGTCTCATCTCATCCTTAACCCCGCCCACTTCATGTGCGTGCTCTCTGTCTTCTTCTCTGGTTTTTGCAGGAGTGTTACAGCACCACATACACACCTGGCACATGTACTCCAGTGTGTGTCAGGGGTCAGACTCAGGACTCAGGACCGCGGGGGAAACTCTTCCGTGTTTACGGAACACGTTTAGAAAATGAAAAGTTCCCTTTCCATGTGGACAAGTTTCATCCTCAGAAAGTAGAACTGACGTGACCTTGATGATAAGATGAGTTAAAACACTTCAAAATGAACAGGCACTGTTTTTCATTTTGCAAATTTCAGTCAAAGTAACTTTTTCCAGTCATATTATTCATCATTGACATTTTCTTAAGTAGTGTTAAAATTCTCATGTAGCCAAAGTCATCTTCACCCCGAGTCATTTATGTGG